>NC_081363.1:10907348-10962348 GCF_030684315.1 Stegostoma tigrinum
AAATACACATATTCACAGGGATATGCAGTCAGGGACACACACATATTCACAGGAATATGCAGACAGGGACATACACATATTCACAGGTATATGCAGACAGGGAAATACACATATTCACAGGGATATGCAGACAGGGACACAGACATATTCACTGGGATATGCAGACAGGGACACACACATATTCACAGGGATATGCAGACAGGGACACACACATATTCACAGGGATATGCACGCTACCTGCACATGTACTGGGACACATGCACAGGCAGTGACAAGCACACAAAAAGGCACATCTGCACACACACACACACTCACACATGCGCAGAGCACAACCATGGTGGTGTGGGCTTTAGCCTGTGCCTTGAGGTGATTTGAAATCTGTTCGCCTTTTATATTTGCACTGGAAGAGATAACATAATGAAGGCAACTCTAAAGAGCTGCAGTGCATTCACGCTGCTTGGAAACCTTATTTTTATGTCCCAGGCGAAAGATAAGCTGCAATTTCATTTGCCTTTTCCTTGTCAGTGATGAACTAATGTTTACTGTGAGCTGCCTTTGCTGTTTCAGAGGCCAAGATACAGAACAGTCTGATTTGTGCAACAGACTGAGTTTATTGTTGAGTCTGAGAGAGTGTCCTGAAATGCACCAAATAAAACGTAGGGCAACGAGAAAAGCCTGTTTCACAAGGATTGCTTTGTAATTAATGCAACAATTTTTGGAGAAAGGCTTGTGAAAAGCATGCTAAAAACCCATCTTTTACAAGCACCATTCAGTGCTGCATTGGAGCACTGACCAGATCCTTGTAAAGTTTCTGTTGTCAAAAGAGGCACAAAAAAACAGGTCCAGTGATGTCAGAAATTCCACCATCAACCAAAGCGCTTCAGAACTTCCAAAAACAACAGGCTGCCTGCCGAGAGTTATAGCTTTAATATTCCGAGGGAAGTGGAATGAATTGCTGAATGTCTTTCTGCAATGGTTGTAGTCATGCCGAGAATGTTTGTCAAATCCCCTGACGTTTATTGTCTTGCAGTAAAAGAGTGTTTATGACACTGTTACAATAACACAGCTCCACGACGTGGAAATTGCTCAAGAAACAATATCACTAAACCTCGCCCTTGAGAGGCGAGCTGACAGTGGCCAAGACACTGCAAAAATAAAACGAGAGTCATGGAGTCATTAAGATTGAGAGCACGGAAAAAGAACCCTCAGTTCATTGAGTCTATCCCTGTCAACAACAGCCACGTACCCATTCTAATGTAAGGATGTAGAGCTTGCTATCGTATCGAGCATTTGGAATAAATAGCAGAGTCATTAAGTTATAGAGTCGTACAGCACAGAAACAAACCTTTGAGTCCAACTAGTCCACGCCAACCATAATCCAAAACTAAACTAGTCCCACTGGCCCATATCCCTCTAAACATTTCTTATTCATGTACTTATCCAAATGTCTTTTAAACGTTGTAACTGTATCCACATCCACCACTTCCTCTGGCAGTTTAAATCTTTCTCCGCTCACCTTAAAAATATGCCCCCTAATCATGAAATGACCCCACCCTAGGGAAAAGGCACCTGCCATTCATCTTATCTATATCTATACCCGTGATGATTTTGCACACCTCGATCAGGTCACCCTTCACAAACCACCCTCTGTGTCCTCCCACATCTGCTTTAATATTTCCCCCTTTCACCTTAAACCTATGTCCCCAAGTAAATGGTATTTTTTACCCTGGGGGAAAAAAAAAGCTCTGACTATCCCCATGGTTGGCTCATTCAGAAGGTCAGGAGGAATGGGATACAGGGGAACTTAGCTGTCTGGATACAGAATTGGCTGGCCAACAGAAGACAGTGAGTGGTAGTAGAAGGAAAATATTCTGCCTGGAAGTCAGTGGTGAGTGGTGTTCCACAGGGCTCTGTCCTTGGGCCTCCACTGTTTGTAATTTTTATTAATGACTTGGATGAAGGGATTGAAGGATGGGTCAGCAAGTTTGCAGATGACACGAAGGTTGGAGGTGTCGTTGACAGTATAGAGGTCTGTTGTAGGCTGCAGCGGGACATTGACAGGATGCAGAGATGGGCTGAGAGGTGGCAGATGGAGTTCAACCTGGATAAATGCGAGGTGATGCATTTTGGAAGGTCGAATTTGAAAGCTGAGTACAGGATTAAGGATAGGATTCTTGGCAGTGTGGAGGAACAGAGGGATCTTGGTGTGCAGATACATAGATCCCTTAAAATGGCCACCCAAGTGGACAGGGTTGTTAAGAAAGCATATGGTGTTTTGGCTTTCATTAACAGGGGGATTGAGTTTAAGAGTCGTGAGATCTTGTTGCAGCTCTATAAAGCTTTGGTTAGACCGCACTTGGAATACTGCGTCCAGTTCTGGTCGCCGTATTATAGGAAAGATGTGGATGCTTTGGAGATGGTTGAGAGGAGGTTTACCAGGATGCTGCCTGGACTGGAGGGCTTATCTTATGAAGAGAGGTTGACTGAGCTTGGTCTCTTTTCATTGGAGAAAAGGAGGAGGAGAGGGGACCTAATTGAGGTGTACAAGATAATGAGAGGCATAGATAGAGTTGATAGCCAGAGACTATTTCCCAGGGAGAAATGGCTAGCACGAAGGGTCATAGTTTTAAGCTGCTGGTGGAAAGTATAGAGGGGATGTCAGAGGCGGGTTCTTTACACAGAGAGTTGTGAGAGCATGGAATGCGTTGCCAGCAGCAGTTGTGGAAGCAAGGTCATTGGGGTCATTTAAGAGACTGCTGGACATGCATATGGTCACAGAAATTTGAGGGTGCATACATGAGGATCAATGGTCGGCACAACATTGTGGGCTGAAGGGCCTGTTCTGTGCTGTACTGTTCTATGTTCTATGTTCTACTTTCTATGTTCTATCCATTCTATTTGGGGGCCTTTCATAATTTTGTGAACTTCGACCAGTTCTCCCCCTCGTCCTTTGATGTTCAAGTGAAAACAGGCCAGGTTTGTTCGATCTCTCTTCATAGCGAATACCGTCCAAACCAGGCAACATCCTGAAAAATCTTTTCTGCACAGCATCGACGTCCTTCTGATAGTGTGGCAAACAGAGTTCTGCACAAAATTCCGAAAGTAGCTGAACTAAAGCTCTATACAGCTGCTGTTCACCTTTGTCATGCAATATAATGTTTGTTTGGACTTTTTAAAAAAATCTGACTTGAATGTCAATCTTTTAACTATGTCTTATTTCTAACTGACTCTTTAAACACTATAAAGTAATGCAACCACTTTTCCATTATTTTCCTCTTGTGTCCAAGATGTGTGCTTCGGTATTTGTACCTCAGATAGTGCTATAAGAGGCAATATTGTAAAACATTCAACTCTACTCCTGCACCTGAGTACGCGTGTCAATAAAATTCTATTCTAGTCTATTCTATTCTATTCTTGTTAATGTTTGTCCGATTTCTCTGCACACTGAGTCCCACTTGAACTCTTGGGACTTCAACCTGACAAGCTGGGCCCAATTTACTTCTCCTGTACAAACGTGTGTACCTGATTTTTGCCAATGCGCCTTGAATTTCCCCAATTTACAGAGAAAGAACATACATACAAGCATTTCAAGGCAGCATTCAGAATACTTCCATCTCCCAGTGCCCCCTGAGCTCGTTTCATATCACGAATTCTCCTTGCTTCACTGTGATCTGCAAAAACACAGGCTTGATCTCAGCATAGGCCATTGATGTAACTTTTCCCATTTTACAGTGCAGCATGCCTGATCAAAGAGTATCATTTTACGGTAAATTAGATACTTCTAATGCGATTCTGTGAATCCACATCCTTTTACTGACCTGCCTGGAATTCCAACGTTTACCCTTTCTCAAAAAAAACAAAAGCTCCACACAATCCCACAAATGAAAGGAAGAACTTTTTGTGATGTGATAATGGGAACTGCAGATGTTGGAGAATCCAAGATAATAAAGTGTGAGGCTGGATGAACACAGCAGGCCAAGCAGCATCTCAGGAGCACAAAAGCTGACGTTTCGGGCATAGACCCTTCATCAGAGAGGGGGATGGGGGGAGGGAACTGGAATAAATAGGGAGAGAGGGGGAGGCGGACTGAAGATGGAGAGAAAAGAAGATAGGTGGAGAGGAGAGTATAGGTGAGGAGGTAGGGAGGGGAGAGGTCAGTCCAGGGAAGACGGACAGGTCAAAGAGGCGGGATGAAGTGGTAGGTAGGAAATGGAGGTGCGGCTTGAGGTGGGAGGAAGGGATGGGTGAGAGGAAGAACAGGTTAGGGAAGTGGAGACAGGCTGAGCTGGTTTTGGGATGCAGTGGGGTAGGGGATGAGCTGGGCTGGTTGTGTGATGCAGTGGGGGGGAGGGGAAGTAATGGGCTGGTTTTGGGATGCAGTGGGGGAAGGGGAGATTTTGAAGCTGGTGAAGTCCACATTGATACCATTGGGCTGCAGGGTTCCCAAGCGGAATATGAGTTGAGGTGATGTCTTTTTTCAGCCAGTGTTTATGTGGTGGCCGCAGTAAATTCAGGAACACTTCAGAGCACAGCAAGATCCCACCAACTGCACTGAGCGGTTCATCAGTCGTGTTCCTTGCGTGGCAGAAACTGCCATTGTGATTAGATTTAATATCCTGACCTCTGCATTAAAAATCCCCTCAGGAGTCTGGAAGAGTGGAGAACTTTTTGGCCAATCAAGCAGTGCAACAGACTAAAACTCAAAGCAGTGCGAGTTCTACTCATTCCATTTGTGGCATGCGGGCATCGCTGGCCAGGCAGCATTTATTGCCCATCCCTAATTACACCCAGAGGGCAGTTCAGAGTCAACCACATTGCTGTGGGTCTGGAGTCACATGTAAGCCAGACCAGGTAAGGATAGCAGATATCCTTCTCTAAAAGGCATTAGTGAACCATACAGGCTTTTCTGACAATTGACAAAGATTTCATGGTCATCATTGGACTCTTAATTGCAGATTTCTATCAAGTTTGAATTCCATCATCTGTCATGGCAGGATTTGAACTCATCCGGAGATCATTTCCTCACTCTCGAGATTGATAATCTAGCAATGATGTCAGTAAACCTTCTTCAAACTATGTTGTGAGGTGCAACTTTCTGACTTGGCATATTTGCTTTTATCTGAGATAAACTGACTGTTCAGAAACTGTCAGCTTCCAAACTGATGCTAATGCAAAATTACATTGAATTTATAAAAACAGGAATTTTCCAAAGAGCCTATGTAGGTGTTAATGCATCTCCTACCAAACTCCTTTTGCCCAATCAGCATCTCCTCCCTTCTGTGTGATGGTGAAAAGTAAGGTTGAGGATTATCAGATCAGCCATGATCTCACAACAGAGTCGATGGGCTGAGTGGTCTACTTCTGTTCCAATATCTTATGGTCTTATATGTTTGCTATACTTTCAATGTATCTCTATTACTCATTCCAAATGCTCTGTATGACAGCCAACTCCACATCCTAACTCCCCTCTGGGAAATACATTTGCCCCAAATTCCGTCCTGAATGTATTTATGACAATGATAGAGGAGGCCAAACCTAGGTGACCATAAATATATGATTGTCATGAGTGAAAACAACACCTCGACAATTACCCAATCGAACTTCATCATATTGTAATTGGAAAAACCTCTATTAAGTCTTGCCATCTTGTTTCTGGAGAAAGCGTCCCAGACACGTTCATTCTTTTGTGGCAGCAATAAACTCTCAGTCCTGCTATCATACCCTTTCACTGCTTTCATGATGTTGGAGTTGATTCACACAGTTCCCCTTTGTCAATCCTTTTGTGCTTTTTCTCTCTTTTCACTTCCCTTGTTCTCACTCAACATGTTCAGAATCAACTGAGGCATTCCATAGAGCACTGGATGACAATTTGGACAGAGATGGTGTGCAGGAATATGGGAAAAAGGCAGGAGATTGGCTCTTGATATTGGAAACAGTGCTAGCATGATGGGCTGAATGGCCTATCACTGCATCGTACAGTTCGGTGATTCTGTGAGAATATGGAGGCCAGTCAGCCCAATCATCCAATGTTGGTTCTCTGGTAGAGCTATAAAACTAGCCCCTTCTGCTCTTTCCTTGTTGCCCTCCAAATGATATCCCTTTTGAATTTTTATTCACCGGCCAGTTGAGCTTTACCACAGAATCTGGTTCTACCTACTTTCTGTCAGTGTATTGCTGCCCATAATAACACAAAAAGAACAATTCTGGAAACAAAAACAGAAATTGCTGGAAAAGCTCAGCAGGTCTTGTATCACATGTCGGGAGAAAGCAGAGTTAACATTTCGGATAGAGCTCTGAGGCAGGGTTTCTCAACCTGACACGTTAACTCTGATTTCTCTCCACAGATGCTGCCATGCCTGCTGAGCTTTTCCAGCAATTTCTGTTTTTATTTCTAATTCATAGTTTCAGCAGTTTTTTCAGTTTTTACGAAAACAGTTTTGCTCTTTTTTTTAGCCAATGAACTTAAATCTGAAATGGGTGGACAAACAAACCGAATAAATATTTTCTAACCAACCTTTTCAGCGATGCTCTTACACACCTATAGAGAAGATGGGTTTGAACCCAGGTCTCCTGGCTCAGAGATAGAGGCAATACCACTGCACCACAACAGCCCCTAAGCAAACCTCCGAAACCCAATCATTATCAAATGTCAAAGTCACGACAATTCATGATCTCCATACTCGTGAACAAATAGGAATGTAAGAAATTAAAGAAACAGGAGCAGGAGTAGACCATTTGGTTCCTTGAGTCCACTCTGCCAGTCCATAAGGTGATGTCTGATCATCTACCTCGACTCCATTTCCGACCTCTTTCTCCATTATCCCTGGTTCCCTCAAACCCTAAAACTTTATTGATCCTCCCCTCGAATAATTTCAACAATTGAGCATCCTCTATTCCCTGAGGAGCAAATATGAGATTTTCTCAATTTCATCAGTGAAGGAAGTTCTCATCTCACTCTGAAAAGGCTGACTCCTCGTTCTGAGCCCACAGTTCTGGGCTCCCCAGGTGGGCAGCCACCTTCTTAAGAATTTTGGTGAGATTTCCCCTCATTCTTTCAGACTTTGTGAAAGTGTCTTCTCACATCACCATTGCTTCTTTTGCATATTTGTCACAATCCTATAGCTTAATGCTCCTTGTCAAGGGGAATGGTCTCCTCCTGCGTCTATAGGGATGCCAGATTGCCAAATGAAAAAAGAATCTTAATAACCAAAACGGAAAGACATGGCGTTCCCAATGGAGAAGAAAAATTACCGGGTTGACCTTCATTGTTCCTCGGACCTTCCTGGTTGTGGTGGTTGCCATCGTTGTCGTAGTTGCCATGATGGTGGTGGACATCTCGGCCGGTAAGGTGGTCGCCATTGGCTGGTTGACAATCACAGGGGCCACCTCTCCCACCAGCCTCACGGTTCCATTGACCTTGACGTTGGGATGGCTCTCTGCGGCCATGTTAAGGACCTTTAAGCCATTGTAGTAAAGACCAGACATTTGTCCCTGGAATGGGCGGCTCCTATTCTTCCCCCCAATTGTAATCATAGCCTGCGTATTGAAGATTGTCAGCATGCGGCCTGGAAAAGAACAGAGATATTACTGTATTCATTGGCTGGGGCTCTGATCTTGAAGGCACATCCATTCAACCCAATGCACATTACATATATGGGAATTATCCCATGATAACAGCATGCATTACTTTTCTACAGGCTACGCATAACATCCTATCATATAGAGTGTTTGAAGTATGACATTCAAAAGCAAGAAGGTTGTTTTCCTGAAAGGACAAATGCAACGCAGGCAATAAAAGCCTCTCTGTCAAGCTTATCTGCATGGCACAGAGCATTAATTTTTCATATGCACTTTTCCTTCAATTCTGACTGGATTTGAGATGTTCTCTGATTGGGGACGATGTGAGGACTTTACATTATAATCATGAATAAATTGAGATGGGAAATTGGAACCTTATTATATTATTGGAAGTTAGGTATCTACAACAGCGACATTAGAAAGTCAATGGTATATTTAATTCCTCTGTCTGCCTGTGTCGAACACTGTCATTAACCTACTTTAGCAGCTGCACTCACATAGCTTGCAAAAGGATGTAACTTAACTGTGTTTCTGCAATGATATCCTGATTAGGTTGTGCTTTCAGCCACTGGAATCGTGCATGTTGTGCACTATTGTTGTGAACTGTTGTACTAGTACATGTGATCTAGTACATGTCTGTGCACACAGTTACACTGTTCACGTGCACTCTGCTCGAATGGGAACCCGGACGGATGTCGATACAGAAGCATCAGAGCACTGTGGAACCTTTGACTGTCATTGCTGAGTGTTGCAGGCTGGCACATTTCAAGTTCCAGGACTATGAGCTGAGGGATGCGCTAAAGTTTAGGGCAGCTGCTGCCGAGGAGCAGTGGGGAAAGACCACTATTTGAGGTCTTTTGGCTAAAGTTAAATGGGGTTATTGGAACCTTTGGTGCCTCAAATGCATGTAAATATACTCCTGTATGGAACAGACGTCTTTGATTTGTTGGATAGAGTTAAACTCCAATATTTTCTTTCCTCAGAGAGTGGTAAGGGTGTGGAATGCCCTGCCTGCAACAGCAGTAGACTCGCCAAGTTTAAGGGCATTTAAATGGTCATTGGATAAACATATGGATGATAATGAAATAGTGTAGGTTAGATGGGCTTCAGTTTGGTTTCACAGGTCAGCACAACATCGAGGGCCAAAGGGCCAGTACTGTGCTATAATGTGCTATGTTCCATGTTCTATTTTTGATTCCTTGACATGCTACTGAATGGAACTAAGCTGCATTTGTAGTAATGTCTATATATATAAAAACTTTACTAGTTTTATGAATAAAGGATATTTTTGAAATAAAACATTTTGAACGTGCTAGCTTGGTACTGAAGCTTAGCCTCTGGCCCATTTGAGGACCCTCTGCTCAGACACCCCTTTACACTACTAGAGAGTGTATCCATCCCTCAGCAAAGAGGTATGAGTAGTACAAGTTTTTTTTTCAAATTCCTTCACAGGATGAGGGTATTGTTGACCAGGCAGCATTTATTGATCATCCCTAATTGCCCAGAGGGCAGTTTGGAGTCAAGCCACATGTCGGCCAGACCAAGTAAGGATGGCAGCTTACTTCCTCTAAAGGGTATTCCTGAACCAGACGGGCTTTCTCAGTAAGTAACAATGAGTTCACGGCCATCATTAGATTCTTAATTTCAGATATTTTATTGAATTCAAATTCCACCATCTGCCCTGGCAGGATTTGAACGTGGGTCCCCAGAGCATTATCTGGGTCTTTGGATGAGTAGGCCAGCAATAATACCACTAGGCCACTGCCTCCCCTCAAAGTCAAGGCAGACCAGCTACAAAGAAGTGGCAATGTGAGACCCGTGTAGTTGTCACGTAACTATACTCTCCAGGAAGCTCTCAATGATGTGGAAGTGCTGAGTTGGTAGAAAAATGCTGCCTTTTGGAATTATTGCTATTTAATTGTCTTTGCATACAGACATTGTGAGATCGAAGGGTGCGTCATGTATTCTAATTATAAAATAGTTAATCACAGTAAAGTTCCAACCACTGGGGTCCTATCTAAAAACTCATTTAAAATGCTCTTTTTTACATCCTCTCCCTTGTCAAGAATTACACTTTTACTTTCAGTGCCGTGTCACGCATCACATTTGCATTTTGAAGTGTTTCATCTGTGGAATGCTAATTCAAATCAACTTGACATCATTTTTAAAGACTTCTTCCAGCAATTATTTGTGATTAAATGACTGACAAAAGGATCCAAACCAAAACTTAGATCAAAAGTTTTAAATGAGTTCCCAAAACCAAAAATTCCTTTCGCAAAGTGACAAACATTTCACACGAGGATGGTCTTAAATCCTATGCTGACGTAAGGCTTTGAAGATTTATTCATGTGAAATCCCTCCAGACACTGTTTTAATAGAGAAGCTCAGCTCTGTGACCAGTGCTGTCTTGTCTGAATCAGCAACATCTATTTGAGCTCCACTTCAGAGGCTCGAGAACACTTCCAGTGTGATGACAACGCAGGAAGTGCTGTCCAAGAGGACAAAACGCCTTATCTAAGGGTCACTACCCAGATTGTTCTAAGGATTGAGCATTGGTCTCCAGGACTTGGACATGAGCAGTGTAGAAGAAAAATAAAATGGAACTATAAAAAGAAAGTGCTTTGGGAGGCATGGAACATAAGAGTTGCTGGAAACCAAGGCACGTTGCCGAACCTTTCCATCTCGCTCTCATCAGGGCACATGCAAGAATGCCTCATTTCAAATAATCACGACAAGGGAGAAAGGTGAAAGCCAACCATGATTGGCTGAAGTGTCACCGTGGAGAAAGGAAGGGGAACACAAAGCTCTCTCATTCAAAGGAAGGTGCAAAATGAGAACATATATCTTTTTGTTTGTAGATTACGGGCCCCTGTACATGAATCTGTGATGCTTCTAGCAAGCCTAAATAGCTCACATTATGAGCTCCAATGATTGTCTTAAATTGGTTGTGTTACAGGAGTAGTCGGAATTGTTAAGTCTGTTCTAGATAACAGTTGAACCATAGATAACATGTCTTCTTTCATTTTCATTTATTGGTTGTATATCTATTAAAGATTGTGGATGGGAAAGTGTAAAGTGACTTGGCAAGCAGCAAATCAAATAACAGAGAGGCCGTTGTCTAACCAAGAGACGATTGGCTCCATAGCTGGCCATAGGTTTGAAGTGGAAAGCAGGGTGTGATCTCACCCTTAACCGACACCATCAATTAACAGATGGAGCCACTTGTCAGGTCTTGTGGGAACTGTGTGGAATGGTAGCTACTTTTAGCCTCATATCACTGTCATCATCCAACATACACACAAACAGTTTATAGGTGCAAATTTTCTTCTGTTCTACAGCGTAATTTCCAGACATAAGCTTTCAAAAGTTCAGAAGAATCAAAGAGAATCAAACATATATAATAACCATGCATGCATCCATCTGAATATTAAGTCTGAGTCATATTAAGATTTACCTTACAATGAGCGTTAAAGGGACTTTAATGATTGGGATCTTGGGTAAAAGGTGATATTAAGTAACACTTCATTTAGGTTAATTTGAGGTTTCTTATAAAACATTAAATTCTTCAATTGGATGTAAAGTGTCCACTTTAAAAGCAAGCTTATTTCTCCACATTTACCCAGTGAATTATCATGTATTATGCAAGTTACAATTCACCTTTTTAAGAATTTCATGCATAATTTATTACGAAGCCAAAGGCTGACAGTCCCTTTAACTACAGTTTAATGATGATGAATTATAAGGGTGATTTATCAATATAAAATGAAGTTACTCCATACAAGTTATAAATTACATTAAGTCAAGACTTTTGTTCAATATACACGATTATTTTTTAAATTACTGCTTTTTCAAATAAGACTTTAATGCAAGCTTTAGATGTTTGTTTTAAAACGAATGAACCGAACAGAAAGAGTTAAAGTTTTTAATGGAGTTTACCTTTCTCTTGTAGCCACTCATCAAATACTATTCCTCTGAATTTTTTGGGGATTTTCGTTTTAGCAATCGCCAGGCGTTCATTATCAATGTTTCCTTTAAAGTTTAAAGAGACAGCTTAAATAACATCTGGAAGGTCAATGGTTAGTTGTGAACATCTTACATTTTATTTGCACTTTTTTGTTGTGATTGAGATTTATAATGTGTAATATTGAGTTACCACACTTCTAACTGATTCTGCAGACTCTCAGCATTAGCAGAATGTCGAGACTGCTGCAGCACTTAATTGCCACTGTTATTTTTCTCAGTTCCTGTCACAGTGGACAGCAACTTAACTTTACTTTGACATGAAGTAGCCACTCTCACCTTTAAACTTCAAACTGCTCTATCTGTTTTGCAAATGCAGATTCCCGAACCCAAGTGTGTTTTATTTTTAAAACAGGGGCACAGCCCCAACTGGTACCTTTTTCAAGAATGACTCTCAGGGATAACCTTCAGAAATTTCTGCAGTCCTCCTGATGTGGCGTCTCATTTCATTCATCTTTAATATGCTTTGCCAACCATTGGAGGCTATGCCTTCAGCAGCATTCCTGGTCTCTGGTTTTACTCAGGCCAAGACTTGGCTGAAACTAGTTGAAACTACCAAATGAATATCGTGCCCCCCCCCCGCAAAGAAAACTTCAGTCCTATTCTCTTCTTTCAAGAGCTAAATGGCTACATGTACCCTTCTCACATCTTTGTTTTTTATCTTATTCATTCACAGGTTGAGAACATTGCTGGCTAGTTCAGCATTTATTGCCCATCCTAGAGGGTAGCTAAGAGTCAACCACATTACTGTGGGCCTGGAGTCGCATGTAGGCCAAAGATTTCCTTCCCTAAAAGGCATTAGAGAACGAGATGTCTTTTTCCCCTCAACAGTGATGGATTCATTGCCATTGTTAGACTGTTAATTCCAGATCCGGAGTTCAAATTCCACCATCTTGCATGGTGGGATTTAAATCTGGGTCTCTGAATTAACAATCCAGCGATAATACCATGAGGCCACTGTCTCCCAGTCTCTAGCAACTTCAGTTTGGCACTTCTGTCTGTGACATGTGTATTTGTGTTTGGGAGAGACAGTGTATGTGAGAGATTGTACATGTAACAGTGTACTCATGAATGAAAATGAATGTTCGATTGCACGTGAGAATGTACATGTCTGATAGTGTATGTGAGAGAATGAGGGTGTGTGTGTATGTGTGTGAGTGTGTGCAAGTGGGAGACTGTGTGCGTGCCTGTTAATGTCAGAAACTGTGAATGTATGAGCATGTGAGATAGGCTGCATGTGTATGCGTCTGTGTGAGTGTGAATGCGACCCGTTTGTGTGTGTGCAAATGTGAGAGAGCGAGAGTGAGTAGGTACATGAATGTAGCAGTTTCTGTGTGTGTGTGAGATTGTGTGCCTCTGTGGGTGACAGTTTGTGAAGATCTCTGTGACAGAAAGAGAGGGAGAGAGACTTTGTGTGTTTGTGTGTGTGTGTTTGTGCGTATGTCTGTGTGTGTGTGTGTCTGTGTGTGTGTGTGTATGTCTGTGTGTGTTTGCGTGTATGTGTGTGTGTGTGTGCGCGTGTGTGTATGTGCATGTGTGTGTATGTCTGTGTGTGCATGTGTGTGTATGTCTTTGTGTGTGTGTCTGTGTGTGTCTGTGTCTGCGTGAGAAACAGAGTCCACGAGAGATAAAGAGTATGTGCGTGCTTTTTCCCACATCTATCTTTGATCCGAGAGTTGACTTGCCAAACCTCTAGGCTCTCCCTGAAGTTTCCAGGAATCAAAGATTAATCTCCATGAATAGAAAAGTACAAATCTTCCATCTTCTTTACCAGAATGCTGCTGTAAGCAAACTCAGGGGCAAAATCACTGAGCCACGAAATGAAGGAAAAGGTAGGCTTCATAAAATAAATTCTTTGAGCTCCATTTGCTATGCTAAATATTGGACGGAATTAACAGCCAACCTGAATATATTTGTTTATTAAACAGTCTATTCCCCTCCTGCCTGATTATGAGAAGGCAGTGAGCCTAGACAATGATCGAATGGGAAGAGAATTAAAGGATGCCAATTTCAGAATGAAGAGGAATTTCTTCTCTCAAAAGGTCGTGAGTGTTTGGATCTCTTTACCACAGACAGCTGTGGGGAACAGTGTCCTTGTGTGGATTTAGGGATTAGTTGGGAAATCGAGGTTTTCAGGGAAAGGGCAGGAAAGTGTCGGAGCAGCCATAATCCTCTTGAGTAGAGGAACAGGCTCGAGGGGCCAAATGGCCTACGCCTGTTCCAATTTCTTATGGCCTTTCTCATGGAGTTAGAATTAAAGTAGGGTAGCTTAAGGTGAGAGGTTAATAGACAAAACTGGCTGCAATAAGCCACAAAAACACAAGGCCAGATTTTGGCTAAAAAGAATCATAGAATCCCTACAGAGTAGAAACAGGCCAATTGGCCCAACAAGTCCAGACCACCCCTCTGAAGAGCATCCCACCCAGACCCATTCCCCAAGTCTAACCCTCCTAATCCCCTGAGCACTGTGGGCAATTTAGCATGACAAATCCAATTACCCTGCACATCATTGTACTGTGGGAGGAAACCGGAGCACCCAGAGGAAACCCAAGCAGACACAGGGAGAATGTGCAAGCTCCACACAGACAGTTGCCCAAAGCTGGAATCGAACCCGGGTCCCTGGCGCTGTGAGGCAGCAGTGCTAACCACTGAGCCACCGGGCCACTCAAAGACCCTGCCATCTCTCCTGAGTCATAATTACAAAAGGCTAAGACAGGCAGAATTTTGACCATGTCAAAATCCAAGTTGATTTATTTCACTCAAATTACTGGCATACATTGGAACTCATACCAATTAGGAATAGGCTGAAGGCCACTGGCATCTCTGGCCTGCTTCACTATTCAACAAGAACATGGCCTGTTTGATTGTGAGCCCAATTCTATTTCCCTCCCTTCCTTCTTCCAACTCCCTTGTTAGTCAAGAACCCATCACACTCTGCCTCAAAAACTACTCAGTGGTCAACCCTGCAAAAAGGTTTGTCAGACTCACTGCAGTGATCGTAACAAGAACAGCCAGGCAGACATCATAGAATATGAGTTCCCTGACTGGGGCTGCTAACCTGATCCAATCAGGGAGCCCTGGCTGACTAAAAAAACAGGAGCGTCAGACATCCTGTTGCCTCCGAGAGTTGGCTCTGAGGGAGCTGGATCAGTGTCAAGGGTTCTCCACTTGTAAATAAAAGACAGAATACCGGTCTCTATGGTGTTATTTCACTCACAACTTTCTCAGGCAAGACAAATTTCTCTTCATCTCCATCTTAAAACCATATCCCTGGTCTCTAGTTCTTACCTGTAAGGGGAAACATTGTACTTCAGAATTTTATTCACTTGCCTCCTCCCCCATGATACAAAGCCTTGATGACAAGTCCCCCAACTTTGGCTATTTCCTAATCTTAATGAATGAGGGAAGGCGATTAATGCAGGAAGACTATAGAGCCCATCACAGCTGAACTGTTTAAACAAACTCTCTGCACAGCATCCCAACCAGACCCCTACCCTATCCCCAGATTTCCTATGTCTAATCCACCCAGCTTTTGCATCTCTTGACGCTACGGGCAATTTAGTATGGCCAATCCACCTAGCCTGCACATCTTTGGACTGCGACAGGAAACAGGAGCAAACCTGCACAGACATGGGGAGAATATGCAAATTCCACACAGACAGTCACCCAGGGCTGGAATTGGCGGGTCCCTGGCACGGTGGGGTAGCAGTGCTAACCACTGAGCTGCCATGTAGTTTAACAAAGGATCTGGAGCAGTCAACCGACTCCCTGTCCTCCCTCAAAGGTCAATCTCTGACTGTGCCAACTGGCTGATGTCGTTTAATTCAGCACATAATGAACATTAAACAGCTTGATATTTCTCAGCCCTTTTATCTCATGAGATTCAAGACTTCATTCAAAAGTTTTTTTTTCCAGAAAGGAACAGTGGAATTTAGTCACCTACAATGTATTATATGATTTAAATAACTTTTAAAAGACAAATTAAATTGGAATGAAATTTCCCCTCATGGTGGAAGCAATAGCAGAGCAAAACAACACTTTGCCTTCTTCGTTAGACCTTAAAAAAGAGATATTGTCATTTTAAAATGCATTGTCATAGTCAGGCAATGATTTCTCAGGGTCTATAAAGAATGATTTATTTTATCTTTTAATCATTTTAATGGACTAAACATGCATAGTCATTCCATTTCATTTCCCTTATAAATTGCACTTTTAAAAGAAATCAGGCACATAGCAGACAGATGGTGGGGTCCTGCTGTTGTGCTGATCCAATGAACACTCGAGCTCCAATGGCATGTAAACATGTTATGGCACCACATTTACTTTTTCAACATCCCTCTAAAGTCTTTCTTGTTTTCAGAGAGAGAAAATAAAATGTTATACCATGGTTCACTGCAATATCTTTTAAGGTAAATGTTTGAAATCAACTGTTTATGTTTGTCTTTTTGGGTGTGACGTTGTATTTCCTGTAAAAAGTTTCCAGTTGTCATGGTAACCCTGAGTGGAAGTAACTGGATCATGCCCCTGGTGGTGGTACTTTTGTGATGCTGGGGTCCAGTCAGGCAATGTGGGCGAGAGTTGGGAAAAAAACAGAAGAAATTCTTTTTACTATTTTACATCTCTCGCGCGATTAGTTATTTGCATCTGGGGTCCAGATAGCATGGGATAAAACAGAATCAAGTCCAAATGATAATAATGAAACCCAAGGCTAGAACCATGATATAAATTCCAAGAATCAACCACCAACGAATATCTCTACTGAAAGGACAAATTCAATTTTGGTTGCAACCTTTTCATTTTCAGTGAATTGGCACTGGGTGCAGCAAATTGGATAAAGTTCATGCTGTTATTTGTACTGTTTTAAAACAACTTCGAATCTAGATAACAACAGAGGCGCTGACAAGTTGTTTCTGTGACCTCCTTCCTCAAAGCACATTGCCAAGGCTCCAAATCATTCAGGGAAGACAAATCCACATCAATATTGTGAGGGACAGCAGCATTTTGAGGACGAGCTTCAAAGATCAATTCTTCCCCAGGCCATGTGGGATCAATCCTGCAATGCTGTCCATAAGCTTTGAGGAATTCTGTCCTAGTGACCCTGGAATTAATTTCCACCCAAGAGATCTTGACCAGATTCATCCAAGTGTCCTCCAATTATCAGTCTCCTGTATCCATGTTACAGTGATCGTGGAAATTCAAACCAAGTATCTTTTGGAGAAGTGGAGACAAAGATGAAGTGAAACATTGTGAATATCTGCGTGAAGGTCCAGATAAAACACCCTAATGAGACGGGAACTGATTATTCACTTTGTCAACTCTAAGTTAACGTTTAATAAGTTCCTGACTCTAAACAGCTTTCTTTTTGTCAACAACCTTGTGACTCTTGTGGATAATTTTATATTCCTGAAGGTATCTTTGAGTTTATGATGGAATAGAGATATGTGGAACCTTGTTTTTATATGTTTATGCAAGGACTGGAGGCAGAGTGTATATGAAAAGAATAAAGGTCCTGTTGGCAGACCCAACCAAATTTCTATTAACTTGGGATGACAGCTAAACAGACTTAGACTGTTCCAGAGCATCATCCTGAACATAACAAGAGCCTTCACTCAATAATCTCCTTCTTTTCTAGGGAAGTCCTAAGGCCATTTTGGGACCCATGTTGTCAAACTTGAGAATGAAGTTGAGTGTGTTTTTGTTTTGTGTTTATATTGCTTGCTCACGCAAGAACCTCAGTCCAGCATGCACTGATCATTTCACTTTCACTGCCCGTTTTCTCAAGCCAGAATCAAGCCTGTGTCAGCCACTCCCACCATTAGTTCAGCATATTAATGACGCCCCATCCTCGACGGTTCCATTCTCCATTCCTTTACCAATTGTCAGGCTTTACCTCAATCTTCAGTTTCTAATAGAACTCTTGTCTCCTGTTCCAAGCAAAGAAAACCAGCTACCTTCAAGCATTACATGACAGCTGATAAACAAGATGTAGAGCTGGGTGAACACAGCAGGCCAAGCAGCATCAGAGGAGCAGGAAAGCTGACATTTCGGCTCTAAACCTTTCTTTGGGTCGTCCTCTGATGCTGCTTGGCCTGCTGTTCATCCAGCTCTACACCTTGTTATCTCAGATTCTCCAGCATCTGCAGTTCCTACTATCACATTACATGCCAGCTCTTCCTTCTGCCTCAAACGACACTTGACTTTGATGATGTCTTCCCAGGAGTGTGTTAGTGACAAGACTCCTGAGACCATTGTCAGTCAAAACAAATAAACCCCCACTTTCCCCAGTTAACCAAGGTCATTAATTCTCTTAGGCTTCATTTTCCAAAAATAACACACCCATCGAGATCTAGACAACTACACTCTGTTTTCCTCTTTTAGTTCTCTCTTCGTTGACAACTTCTGATGATGTCTTGACCTTTGAACCTTGGCCTTATCAAAAAAAGAGCAATAAAGGCAACCACTTGACGAGGGCGAAGCTGAACAGACATGCTGCTGGACCCTATTAGAATGTAACACAGTGGGACATAAAGGGAACAATTTTAGAAGAAGGCAATTTTACAGTTTTGTGCCAGATCACACCTTGCTGCAAAATCACGCTCCAAATGGGGGATAATTCACAGTAAAGTGCAATCTGAGCTTGCCTCCTGACTAATGGCAACTTGGATCATAAAGCAAACACCAAAATCCCAGGAACAAAGTCATTCCCATTAAACTGCAAAGCAAGATTTTTTGAAGGTTATCACTGCAAAGCTAACAGATGATTACAGACACTCCTTCTGCTTTAGCTTCAATAACTACAACACCTGCATGTTGTCACCAATTATATACTGTGAGTAGCAATTGCACAGACTCAGTGCTGAAGCTGTCCTTTCCTGAAGTTTTTTTCAATGGCCATCTCCTTCAGCGAGGCGGTGGGCATGTTATTAAATATCATTATCTTTTGCTCTCGGTATTTTTCTTTGTCTACCTTTGGCAATTGGCAGGCTGTAATTTCCCAAGGTGTGATGAGAGTTGACCATTAAAGCTCAATCGTAGTGTGGCCCTTCCAATCACACAATCTCAAATTCTGCTCTTTAGCCTCTCATTAAACACAAGCAGTGGAACAGAACTAGCCCATTCAGAGTCTCAAGTACATTCCGCAATCCAATGAAATCCACAATTCAATTCACCCACTCCAATGAAATCCACAATTCAATTCACCCACTTTAGAGAGCTGGAACTAGCAAGAACTAGCAAAACCCTATTGATGCCAGCCTTTAGAGTTAGTGATTGGTCTGGCATCTCTACTCAGGCTACCAATTCCTGTCAAAATCCTGAAATCTTCAATCAAAGCACAGCTTTGTCTTTAATACCTCATGCAACACAGGTCTTGTTTATGTCATCCCTTGTCAAGCTAACTCCTTGAAATATGATAATGTTCTGATGCACTGGGACTGCACAAACTCAAGACTGATATTAGATATTATTGTAAGTGAGATGGAATTTAAATCTTGCTGCATTTGTATCAGGATTTGCTGAGAGTACAGCTAGAGTACACTAGAACTAGGGGACATAGCCTCGAAATATGAGGGACTAGATTCGGGGCTGAGTTGGGGAGGAACATCTTCACCCAAATCTGTGGAATTCCCTGTCCAGTCAAGCAGTTAAGGCTACCTCACTGAATGTTTTTAAGGCAAAGATCGATAGATTTGTGAATGAAGGGTGATAGTGAGTGGGTGGGTAAGTGAAGCTGAGTCCACCGAAAGATCAGCCGTGATCTTATTGAATGGTAGAGCAGGCTCGATGGGCTGGATGGCCTGCTTCTGCTCCTTTTTCTTATGTTCGTACGTATTAGTCCATCTAACCTGGGTGCCTTAATGAGAGGTTTGCACCAATGATTGTCCTGATCGATTTCTAGGCCCTAGGGGCTTGTCCTTTGAGGAGAGATTGATTTGATGGGAGCTTGCATTCTCTGGAATTGGAAGACAGCTGTTGAAGAAAAGGTCTGATTTGTCATGTTGTGGTTGTCAGTAAGGCCACTTTCGCACTATTGCATACAGTTTTGGTCTCCTGCAAAGGAAGTATGTTCTTAAACTGGAAAGGGTGCAGAAAAGATTTACAAGGATGTTACCTGGACTAAGGGTTTGAGTTATATGGAGAGGTTCGGACTTTTTTCCATGGAGTGTAGGACGTTGAGGGGTGGCCTTATAGAGGTTTATAAAATCATAAGGAGTGTAGATAAGGTGACTAGCCAAGGTTATTTTTTCCCTAGGGTAGGAGAGTCCAAAACTGGAGGACATAATTTTCAGATGAGACGAGAAAGATTGAAAAGGAACCTAAGGGGTGACTTTTTCACACAGAGGGTAGTGTGTATGTAGAATGTGGAACATAGAACACAGAACAGTACAGCACTGTACAAGCCCTTTTGCTCACAATGTTGTGCCGACCTATTCGCCTACTAAGATCAATCTACCCTGCATACCCTACATTATACTATCCTCCATGTGCCTATCCAAGATTTCTTTAAAAGGCTCTAAAGTATCTGACTCCACTACCACTGCCAGCAGCACATTCCACACACCCACCACTCTGTGTGAAGAACCTATCTCTGACATTTCCCCTAGACTTTCTTCCAATCACCTTACAATTATGCCCCTCATAATAGGCATTCCCGCCCTGGGAAAAAGTCTCTGACTATCCACTCTATCTATGCCTCTTATCATCTTGTACATCTCTATCAAGTCACTTCTCATCCTTCTTCACTCCAATGAGAAAGGCCCGAGCTCTCTCAATCTTTCCTCATAAGACCTGCCCTTCAGAACAGGCAGCATCCTAGTAAATCTCTTCTGCTCCGTCTCTAAAGCTTCCACATCTTTCCTATAATGATGTGACCAGAACTGAACTCCAAGTGTGGTCTAACTGGAGTTTTATTGAGCTGCAGCATAACCTCACGGCTCTTAAACTCAATTCCCCTGCCAATGAAAGCCAACACACCATAGCCTTCTTAATAACCTTATCAACTCGGGTAGCAACTTTGAGGGGCCTATGGATGTGGACCTCCGTTCCTCCACACTGCCAAGAATCCTGCCATTAATCCTGTATACTGCATTCCAATTCGACCTTCCAAAATGAATCACTTCACACTTTTGTACTAACTGAGGAAGTGGTAGATGTAGGCACAGTTACAACATTTGAAAGACGCTTGGACCACTATGTGGATAGGAGAGGTTTGGAGGGTTATGGGCCAAATGCAGGCAAATGGAACGTGTTTAGTCTGGGAATGGACAAGATGGGCTCACAAGTCTGTTTCTGAGCTGGATGACTCTATGACTCTATGGTTTAAAATTTACAACGACTGCACTTGCTGGGCCACAAAGTCAGATTGGAAAAATCCTTTCTGTCTCTGTGGGACAGTGAGGGAAAACATCAGGTCTGGCCCTGTGGCCGTGACAGGCTGAGAGCTGGGGTCGGTGGGGTTTCCTCAGAGGAATCGTTGTGTACAACCACACATCCCTCCCTTCCCTCACTATCGGGGCCTCTTGATTCACAGATCGCCTTTAGACCTCATGTACAATTCCGCCTGGGAATCTCCATCGGTGCAGGATAGGAGACTATCATGATGCGGCAGATTGGGATGTTGGCACTGTACTGGCACAATATGTGGCATTGGGAGATCACACACCCAGCTCTTCTTACCCTCCTCTCAGACTCCACTGTGCAGGATACAGCAATGCATCTATATCGTAAACTCCACAGGTTCCTACTTGTCCTCTGAATAGTGACTCAGCCTGTGCTTCCTAATACACGTGGTTTATTACACTCTAGGGACCTATTCTGAATCTTATCCTTTACTTTTATTCCTGGCTCCTCATTTTAAATCCTTTGAATGACAGGAGTTCTGTTCAACTAATGTGAAAACAGGCTGCAGCTTATTACCTGTTTAAATCACAGCTATTAAATTGGTGAGTGTGTGTTTTGCATCTTATAGCTTGTTTCTATTATTTATGGCAGCACAGCAGTTTACTAATCGTTGGGAATTCAGAAACACCTTTACTTTGTCCTTTGATTGAAGGAAGAAAAATCTCCAGTTTTCTCTCCAACTCCCACCTCTTTGATGTGGAAGGCTTAAGGGGTTGGAGAAGTGTTTCTGAAGAAGGGTCTAGGCCCGAAATGTCAGCTTTTGTGCTCCTCTGATGCTGCTTGGCCTGCTGTGTTCATCCAGCTCCACACCTTGTTATCACAGGGGTTGGACAACCTTGTGCTCCTCCTGCCTTTGTGTCACCCCAAGTCTATCAGATCAACAGATAGACCCTGATTCCCTCTAACCTCACATCAGCCTCACATTAATGCCTCTACTTCTTCAGGGCCTAAGGAAATTCGGCAAAATTGCCAATTTTTACAGATGCACCATAGAAACCATTCAATCCAGATGCATCATGGCCTGGTAGGGCAACTGCTCTTCCCAGGATATAAGAAACTACAGAGTTGCAGACACAGCCCAGTCTATCATGCAAGGTGATCTTCCATCCATTGACTTCAGCTGTACTTCCTGCTGCGTAGGAAGGCAGCCAACATTGTGAAAGACCCCGCCCACCCTGGTTATAATCTCTTCCATCAGGCAGAAGACACAAAAGTTTAAACACGTGTACCAACAGATTCAAGAACAGCTTCTTCCCCACTATTATTAGACTTCTGAATGGACCTCTCGGATTTCAAATTTAGTGCTGATCTCGCTGTTTGTGAAACTTTGCTGCACAATCTTTGTGCTGTTCAATTAATCTAATGCACTTTTTAACGGTACGATCCACCTGTACTCCACGCAAAACAAAACTTTTTCACTGTGCCTAGGCACATGTGACAAGAATAAATCAAACCAGCCTCTATCTCTGTGTTGTCAGAATTAACTGTGTCATTTCTCAGAGTTAGTTCAACTTAGAAGCCTCCATGATGCACCGTCTATCGACCTGAGTCTATCCAAAACTCTGCTGCCTATGCGTTCATCAACCCCTCCTTTCCTCACTGATCTGTGCTGGCTTCTCGTCCAGTGGTACCTCACATTTAAAATTACTGAACCTGATGTCAAAAATTTTGTTCGCCTCTCCCTCCCTGTCTCTGTGACCTGCGCTAACCCCGAAGACCTCCATGATTTCAGCCCTCCTGCAATTCTTGTGCGACCCTGTTTTTCATTGTTCCATCGTTGGCAGTTCAAAACCGAGCCCAAATCTACAGAGTTCCCTCACTTCCACTCTTCATCCACTCTGCTGCTTTAAAACATTGCTCCAAACATTACCCCCCCGACCCCAGACCAAAATTTCAGATAGCTGTCCTTTTATCTCCCAAAGCAACTCAGTCAAATTTTGTTTGAAAGTTAATCCCATTAAGTGCCTTCAGGCATTCTGCAGTATTCGCGGCACGATATAAATGCAGTGGTCATGGAGGGGATGTCCTCTCCAGGTGAATGTAAAAGTTCCCACGGCACTATTGAAAAGAATGGCCATAATCACAATGATTTAAAAATCCCATTACTCTCTGCGGAAGATTATTGTGTGCAAATTCCCGGATGATTTTTCCAATCTGTGACTGCACTTGCGAAAACAAACAATGATATTGTATGAAAAACTGCTTGAGGGCTTCCTGAAGACTTGCAAAGTGCCAGTAAAACACAAGTTTGACTTTTAGCTCGTATTTGGTGACACGTCCAAAGAAAGATACACTGACATTGGAGGCGGTGAAGAGAAGGTTGATACCAGGTATGGAGGGACTGCCTTGTAAGGAGAGGTTGAGTACGTTGGGCCTGCACTCATTGGAGTTTCAAAGAATGAGAGGTGACCTTACTGAAACATGCAGGATGTTTCGAGGGTAGATGAGGAAAGGTTGTTTCCTCCTGTGTGGAAGCCCAGCACCAGGGGGTGCAATCTCAGAATAAAGGGTTCCACATTTCAAACAGAAATGAGGAGGACTATCTCGTCTTGGAGGGTAGCGAACTTGTAGAAATCTTTACTGCAGTGGGCTGACGAGGCTGGATCAATAAGTCTATTTGAGGCTGAAATAGACTGAGTTTTCATCAGTAAGGGAATCAAGGTTATGGGGAGAAGGCAGGAAAAGTAGAGATGAGGATGACCAGATCAGCCATGATCTCACTGAATGGTGGAGTGAACTCAATGGGCCAAATGGCCTACTTTTGCTCCTATCTCTTATGGTCTTATAGGTCACCAAGGGTGGCATGTGTTACTGCCAATTGCCCAGGGTTTCTTACTTCTCTCAAAGGAGTGTCAAGGATAATGCTGAGGAGAGAAAACTGCATCCCACTCTAAGCTGAGATCACCTGGGATCTGGGGATCCATGGCAAAGTGACCTCCAGCTCGCTCCCACCTCCAGGGATGCCTGGACTGAAACCAACCAAGGCCTGTATGGATTATGTATGGACTGAACCCAGACTCACTTGAGCTGTGTGCTTTCCTGCTCCAGGCTGCACTGGGCTGTGACTAACTCAGATTCAGGAAGAGGCGAGATGCCCAGCTTTCGATGAGGCACCCGGTTCCCTGCCATAAGAGGCCTCTTACCTGCTCCAATGGCATGTCTTATTGAACACAAAATAGTCAGAAGTCGCATGACACCAGGTTACAGTCCAACAGGTTCATTTGAAATCACAAGTGACTTCACCTGCAGAAGGAGCAGTGCTCAGAAAGCTTGTGATTTCAAATAAACCTATTGATCTGTAACCTGGTGTCATGTGACTTCTGATTTGGTCCACCCCAGTCCAACAACAGCACCTCCACATGAAAGCAAGAAAGGAGGTCGTACAGAGGAGCACCATTACAAAGATGCATGCTGGCAGAGTGCCCAGAGAGCTGTGCAATGGAGTGTAAACAGTCTCTGTTCAAAATTCAATTTTCACACTGTGTGGCTAGTGGGTAACGTTTTAGTGCAAAAAAAATCAATAAGGTGTGAAGGAAACAGATTAGGGCAATTTATCCTTTCAAATGAATTGTCTTTTCTCTTCTTTCAGTAAAGGGAAAAAAATTGTATTTACTCGGATATGAAAACATGCAATTACAATAGTGTTACCTCATAGTCTGCCTGAAGTCTACATAGAGAAACACTTACAACACACTGACATCATTGCCCTTCTATTTTTCTGAATCATGCTCGGGGAAGGTGTTGACTAGCTAACAGCTCAGGGCAGCAGGCAGGATTACAGGAGCGAGTCTTGTTAACACCTAGTGGCCTTTCATTTCGTGAGCATGCTACAGCGAAGTCTAATCACATTATCACAACCAACTGTGAGTTCCCTTTGGTGCCATGGGATATGAGAGCTTGGATGAAGGCAAGAAAACCCTTACTTTATAGCCTTCATCTAGCCAGCCCAAAGAAACATCAGGAGAATTGTTAGCCATCAGTCTGAGAAAGATTCCTGCAAATTCAATTTGTGAGGACTAGTGAGAATGTGGAACTCAGTACCACAAGGAGTGGCTGAGACAAATACATTAAGTACATTAAGGGGAAGCTCAACAAAGGAAGAGAGGGATAGCAGGTTTGATGACATAGAATGGATGGAGGTTAGCGTAGCAAATACATAACAGCTGAGACCTGCTGGATTGAATGGCACTGCATGTATTTTATAACAGAGGGCTATACCTTCAGCTTCACAATGAGAATAGGCTTAGAGGTTTAGAAAACTTTACGAATTAGGGCAGATGTTACGGAGGGAGGTAGATGTAGCAGAGAAGGTGTAACTGTGACTGATGGTTGCCCCTGGAATCTTTACAGTCACCTGCACTGGGTTCAGAGTATGCACACCGGGATCCATACCAACATATGGGGGTTACCAGATATCGAACTGCACCAGCCATAGAAACACAACAGCAGACCAGAGGCTACAAATAATGCAGCAAATGACTCATCTCCTCCCTCCCCAAAGCCTATCCACAAGGCACAAGTCAGGAGTGTGATGGAATACTCCCCACTTGTCTGGATGACTGCAGCTCCAGGAACACTCAAGAAGCTCGAAGCCATCCAGGACAAAGCAACCCGCTTGATTGGCACAATCTTCCACTCCCCCCACCACCGACGCTGAGTAGCAGCAGTGTGTACTGTCTACAAGATATACTGCAGAAGTTCACCAAAGATCCTTAGACAGCACCTTCCAAACCACTTCCATCCAGAAAGACAACAGCAGCTAATACATGGGAACACCAACCACCCACGAGTTCCTCTCTAAATCACTCCCTGACCTGACTTGGAAATATATCGCCATTCTTTCACTGTCCCTGAGTCAAAATCCTGGAATTCCTTCCCGAAGGGCATTATGGGTCAACCTACAGCACACGGACTGCAGCGGTTCAAGAAGGCAGCTCACCACCACCTTTTTGAGGGAAAATAGGGACAGGCAATAAATGCTGGCTCAGTCAGTGATCCCATGTCCTTTTGATGAATTTAAAGAAAAGGATCAGTGAGATCCAGACTGGATCAGAGGGATCCGCACTATTTCACAGGGAGCCAAATGATATATTTAAGAAAGGCTGAATAGGCTGCGACATCTTTTGCTGGAGTGTAAGAGCTTGAGCGTGACCTTATAGAGGTTTATAAAATCATGAGGGGTATAGATAGGGTTAATGGTGGGTGTCTTTTCCTTTGGATGGGGAATTTGAAGACAAGGGGACACATTTTTAACAGGAGAGGAGAGAGAGTTAAAGAAGACACAAGGGTCAAATTTCTTACACAGAGGGTGGTTTGCAATGTGTGCAATGAACTTCCAGAGGAAGTGGTGGACGTGGGTACAGTTACAATATCTAAAAGACATTTGGACAAATGCATGCATAGGAAAGGTTTGGAGAGATATGGGCCAAGGCCAGGCAGGTCGGACTACTTTAGTTTGGGATTATGTTCGGCATGAACTGGTTGGACTGAATGATCTGTTACCATGTTGTATGACCATGTGATTTAAGAGATTCTGGTATTCATGCACACACATTGCAAAGCTAGCAAACAGACACAAAATGTAATCAAAAAAGACTCATGGAATGTTTGCTTTTATCACAGGCTGGTTATAACTTAAAAGTGAGCACATTATGCTTTACTGTTAGAACAAAAAGGAGCACATGCATTTATATAGCATCTTTCACAACCAACAGATGTCACAAAACACTTTACAGCCAATATGGTACTTTAAAAGTGTTATGTCAGAAACACATCAGAAAGCTTGTACGCAGCAAACTCTCACAAAGCAATGTCATGAAGATCAAATCGTCTGGGGCTTTTATTTTTGTGATTGATGGATAAACATTGGACAGGACATAAGGGGTTATTTATGTGATATTTTCATCCACCTGAGTTGGCAGATGGGCCCTGTTTTAATGCTTCATCAAAACATTGTTGGAAACACTTCCTGGGGATTAGGGGATCAAAGACTATGGGGAGAAAATTGGAACAGGGGACTGAGTAGGATGGTCAGTCATGAGCAGTCTCAAAGGGCCAAACGGCCACCCTCAGCCCCTGATTTCTACATTTAGTTACAGTACTTCCATCCATGTGGATGCTCCTTGGCAATGAACTGATGTGTCAATTCCGATTTTCATGCTCAAACCCTGGTGTGGGACTTGAAACCAGAACCTTTTTGCTCAGTTGTACTGAACCTTGGTTGGATCCTATGTGAGCCACTGACCACTCAACCTCAAGAAAGACATTTATGTCTTGGAGAGGACACAGGGAAGATTCATTACAACGGTAGCAGGGCTTACAGAGGATCAGGTCAAGGGCTGATTGTTAAAACAACAAAAACATTATTTAGGATGGATGCAGAGATTTTTTTTCTGATGAGAGAATTCAGAACAAATAGCAACAATCTTAATTTAGAGCTGATATTTAGGACTGAATTTGTAAAGTGCCACTTCAGACAAATTAACTGACATAGATAGACGGAGTGAGAGAGAGAAAGAGAGAGGCAGTTAGATAGATAGATAGAAAGACAGATAGAAACAGGTAG
This sequence comes from Stegostoma tigrinum, assembly GCF_030684315.1. NCBI lineage: Eukaryota > Metazoa > Chordata > Chondrichthyes > Orectolobiformes > Stegostomatidae > Stegostoma > Stegostoma tigrinum. The sequence goes on from NC_081363.1 coordinate 10,934,911, forward strand.
GTAGATTGACAGATAGACTGATGGACAGACAGATAGATAGATAGACAGACAGATAGACAGACAGAGACAAAAGGATGGATGGATAGATAGATAGATAGGTAGGTAGATGTACATAGATTTGTTGAAGATCACAGCAGCAAAATCATAACATTTCAAAACAAAATTGAGGGCATAGTATTGACAATCATTAAAATAATAAAGTAATATCTCAGGCAACAAAAGGATTGCACAGTTATGAACATTTCAATTATAAACTTGTCAAATGCAATAAGTTTCCTTAATTCCAGGAGCAGAAATGAAATGCCTACTTCATTTTGTGTCCGAGTCTTTTCTTCAACTGTTGGCTAGTTGAGATCATTGAATACTCAATTGTTTAGATGCTATTCATGTGTTTTATAAAACAGAGGATTGGGCTGTGTTGTAGTTGATTCACTGTAATTTATTGCCACGGAGTGCAGTGGAGGCCGGGACATTAGATGCCTTCAAGGCAGAGATTGATAAATTCTTGATCTCACAAGGAATCAAGGGCTATGGGGAGAGTGCAGGGACGTGGAGATGACATGCCCATCAGCCATGATTTAAATGGCGGAGTGGACTCGATGGGCCAAATGGCCTCACTTCCACTCCTATGTCTTATGGTCTTATGGAAATTCTTATTTGGTGATGAAGTTATGTGACACATTGACCTCATTTAACCAGCATAGAATTATTCATCAATGTTCATTAGACTCAAATAGACCCCAATTCAGGAGAAACCTCTTGGCCTGGAGAGTGGTGAGAATATGGAACTCACTATCACGAGGATGTCATGTACAGGACATTGGTTAAGCCACTATTGGAATACTGCATGCAGTTCTGGTTTCCCTGCTATGAGAAAGTTGCTGTTATATTCAACAGGTTTCAGAAAAGATTTACAAGAATGTTGCCAGGTTTGGAGGCTTTGAGCTACAGGGTGAGGTTGAATAGGATGGTGCTAAGTTCCCTGGAGTGTCTGAGGCTGAGGGGTGACCTTATAGAAGTTTGTAAAATTGTGAGAAATATGAGAGGGTGAATAGACAAGGTCTTTTTCCCAGGGTAGGCGAGTCAAAAACTAGAGGGCATTGGTTTATGGTGAGAAGGAAAAGATTAACAGCTGCCTCAGGGGCAGCTTTTTCACACAGAGGGTGGTGCGTGTGTGGAATGAGTTGCCAGAGGAAGTGGTGGAGGCTGGTATAATTACAACATTTAAAAGGCAGGTGAATGGGCACATGAATAGGAAGAGTTTAGAGGGATATGGGCCAAATGATGGAAAATAGAACTAGATAAATTCAGGATATCTGGTTGGCACGAACAAGTCGGACCAAGGGTCAGTTTCTGCGCTGTACATTCTCTATGAATCTATAACTCTACGAGTGGCTGAGGTAAATATCAAAAGTACATTTAAGGGTAAAAAATTAACACATGAAGAGGAAAGGGATACCAGGGCTGGATCAGGTGGGATGACATCTAACAGATTAGAGGGAGGCCATTAACTCCATCTCGCCTGTGTTGGGTCTTTGAAAGTGCTGTTCATTGGAACCTTGCATCCCAGCTTTATTTCTATAACCCGAGAAATTCATGCTTTTCAAATAAATGCCAAACTGCCTTTGGCAAGTTACCAAGGGAATTGATTCCCACAAGCTTTTGGGTAATGCGTCCCAGGTCCTAACAATCCCGTGTGAAATAATCTCTCAATTTCCTCTCCAGTTCTTTCAGATCTATGGCCTCTCCTTTTTGATTCACGTGCCAGTGGAAATAGTTTCTCCTGACTTGTTCTGTCAGAACCTCAATCGTAAATCAAATGCCTCTACTTGGTTACCTCTCTACTTAAAGAAACCAAATCCTCATTGCTTCAACTCACCACATAACTGAAATTGGTGATCTTTGGGATCATTCTGATGAACTGCAATGACATCATCCCCTCAAGCATGATGCTGATGAGGCATTGGACATAATTCTGCAACTCAGGACAAACCAGTCATCTCTAAATGAAAACCGAAGCTACCGTGGATGCTGTAAATCAGAAACAAAAACAGAAGTTGCCGGAAAAGCTCAGCAGGTCTGGCAGCATCTGTGAAGAAAAACTCAGAGTTAATGTTTCGGTTCCAATGACCCTTCTTCAGTTCTGAGAAGGGCTACAGGACCCGAAATGTTAACTCTAATTATTTTTCTTCACAGATGCTGCCAGACATGCTGGGCTTTTCCGGCAACTTCTGTTTTTGTTCCAGACATCTCTAGATGTTTAACAAGGATCCTTGCCATGAAAACTCAGCCACCCGGTTTACAAAATCATCCCTGTGCCTTCTTAGCCACCTTGACCTGCAACATCAATGGTGAGTGAATGCGTGCCTCGAGATACGTCTGCTTTTGCAGGTTGGTCTAATGCCACACAGAAAGAATCAGTTAAACCTGAAAATTAGATATATCCTTGTCCAACTCATCTTGTTTACTTCAAGCCCACACTGTTGGCAAAACTGTGCATTGTAACCCAGCCATTCAAGTGAGCTAATGCCTGAGGTCACCATGAAGGACTGTCCTTCTCGACCTCTCCCCTGAGGGCTGGTGACCCGTTATAGTCGTTTCACTCTCTTTAATGAAAGAGCAGCCCTCTGGTCTGGTAACACAATGATGACTTCACCTTTATACTTCAAGGTGGAGTTCATGCATGTTCGTACAATAATAGAATCCCAACAATGTGGAAGCAGGCCATTCGGCCCATATCGACACTCTGAAGAGCATCCCACTCAGACCCCGAAAATATCCCTGTCATCCTGCATTTCTCAAGGCCAATCCAGCGGGCCTCCACACCCCTGGATATGATGGACAATTTAGCATGGCTAATCCATGTAACCTGCACATCTTTGGACTGTGGGAGGAAACTGGAGCACCTGGAGGAAACTCATGCAGACCCGGGGAGAATATGCAAACTCCCAACAGATAATTGCCCGAAGATGGAATCGAATCCAGGTGAGGCAGCAACGCTAACCACTGAGCTACCATGCATTTTCAAGCGTAAGTTTATTTTTTTTCAAGTCTTTCACTCTTTCACATTGCCTTTATATGAATTCATCCTATTGTTCCTCCCAGAGGACAATTCTTCACAATTATTCACATTAAACAGCAGCTTGTTGCATGAGATTCCCATTCACCAGATTGCCTCTGTACCCCTTAAAAGTCTGTTACTGTTTTCTTCTCTACTTACCATGTTGCCAACCTTTTCCAGCACGTTTATATATAGCAGGAAAGGCAATGATCATTGTACAGACCCATGTGTCCCCAGTGTAAACTTTGCTCTTGTCACCCATTCAACACGACTAACCGTTAGCCCAGTGATGTGCAAACTTTTTTGAAGCTTGAAGCCCTTAGTGGGAACTTAAGACCAGTATTGAGACAGGGGGAACGGGGAATGCAGAAGACCAGGCCCTTGTTAAGGGTGGCAGCATAGTCGTGGACTCCAACATTTCAGCTCACTACTTCACTTGGTGTTCTGAACCTCCCGCACGCCAGCGTCACAGATTAATGGCAGCTCGTGCTTTGTGGTATTACTGCTAGGCAATAAATGCTGAGTTTCAAGTCTTGTTTTGGGGACCCAGGTTTGATTCCTGTCAGAGTAGATGGTGGTATTTTTATTGTAATAAATAACTATTGGTGGAATTCCAGAAGTCTATAGGGTGGCTAATGTTGTTCTATTGTTTAAGAAAGGTAGCAAAGACAAGCCAGGGAACTACAGACTAGCGAGTCTGGCATCAGTGGTAGGAAAATATTGTAGAGGATACTGAGGGACAGGATCAACCAACATATGGATAGTTAAGGTCTGATTAGGGACAGTCAGCTTGGATTTGTGCGCGGTAAGTCATGTCTGACAAATCTTTTGGAGTTTTTCAAAGAGGTAACCAAGAGGATGGATGAGGGTAGGGCAGTGGATGTTGTCTACATGGATTTTAGTAAGGCCTTTAACAAGGTCCTGCATGGCAGGCTAGTCATGAAGGTTAGGTCGCATGGGATACAGGAGAAATTAGCAAATTGGATTCAAAACTGGCTCAATGGTAGGAAGCAGAGGGTGATGGTTGAAGATTGTTTCTTGAACTGGCAGCCTTTGACTAGTGGTGTGCCACAGGGTTAGTGCTGGGACCTTTATAATTTGTTATTTACATAAATGATCTGGATTTAAATGTACAAGGCACAATTAGTAAGTTGGCGGTTGACAGAAAATTAGGAGGTTATCAAAAATTACAGAGGGATCTTGATCAGATGGGCAAGTGGGCTGAGGATTGGCAAATGCAATTCAATATAGGTAAGTGTGTGGTGCTGCATTCTGGAAAATCAAACCAAGGTAGGACTTATACAGTAAATGGTAAGGTTCTGAGGCATGTTGTGGAACAGAGGGGCCTGGGAGCACAGGTACATACTTCATTGAAAGTAGCGTCACAAGTAGACAGGGTGGTGAAGAAGGCATTTAGCATGCTGGCCTTCATCGGTCGAGGCATTGAGTATAGGAGTTGGGACGTTATGTTACAGTTGTATAAGTCAGTGGTGAGGCTGCACTTGGAGTATTGTGCATACTTTTGGTCACTTTGTTATAGGAAAGACATAGTTAAACTGGAAAGTGTCCAAAGAAGATTTACGAGGATGTTGCCCGGACCAGTTGGCCTGAGTTATAGGGAGAGGTTGGCCAGGATAGGAATTTATTCCTCAGAATGTAGGAGACTGAGGGATGAACTTATTGGGGTGTATAAAATCATGACGGGCATAGATAGGATGAATGCGTATAGTATTTTACCCAGAGATGGGGAGTTGAAAACTACAACGCATAGGTTTAAGGTGAGAGGGAAAAGATTTAAGAAGGTCCTGAGGGGTAACCTCTTCACGCAGAGAATGGTGTGTATATGGAATGGGCTGCCAGAGAAAGTAATTGAGACAGGTATAATAGCAACATTTAAAAAATATTTGGATAGGTACATGGATGGGAAGGGTTTAGAGGGATATGGACCAAATGCTGGCAACTGGATCGAGCTGAGAAGGGCACCATGGTCAGCATGGGTCATTTTGGGCTGAAGGGCCTGTTCCCATGCTGTATTACTCTATGACTCCATGACTTTATAACTCAAATTATATGTCTAATGGTGGCCACAAAACCATTGTTGACTGTCAGGAAAAACCCATCTGGCTCACTTAAGGAAATAAATCTGCCACTCTTACCTGGTCTGGCCTGTATGTGACTCCAGGCCCACAACAATGTGGTTGACTTTAAACTGCCCCTGGGCAATTAGGGATGGGTAATGATTGCTGGCTTAATCAGAGATGCCTACATCCTGTGAAAATAAATTTTAAAAAACAGATGATGGGTGACAATAGGGTCATTACTATGGGGGCTCTCTCTAACTTATCTTAATACACTGGGGAATATTAGAATATTTGAACTCACAGCAGGAGTAGGCCCTTGAACCTGCTCTCCCACTTAATACGATCATGGCTGATCTCATCCTGGCCTCAACTCTACTTTCCTGCCTACTCTCCATACCTTTTAACCTAATACAAATTAAAAATCTCTCATTGTTAAACATCCCACCATCCGCTGCACTTTAAGTTAGTGAACTGCCCAGGTTATTGACACTGAGAGATGTAATTTCTCCTCATCTCTGTTTTAAATCTGCTAGCCCTTGTACTAAAACTACGACCTCTTGTCCTAGGTTGCCCATTGTAAGAAAACATCTGCTCTGTGCCTGCTTTGTCAATCCCCTTTAGTAGCCCATACACCTTCTACCCTTTAGTCACTTCAGAGCAGCTACATTAAGCCAATTAAATGCAGTTTGACAATGTATTTGGCAGGACTGGGGCTGTTCTGATGCAGTGGGGAATGCACATATCTCTGAGCCAGGAGGACAGCCTCAGGTGGCTGGCCATGCTGAAATGCCCATAGTGTCCAGGGACGTACAGACTGGTGGGGGGTGGTTAGCCATGGGGAATGCAGGGTTACAGGAAATGGGAAAAAAGGGCCAGTCTGAGTGGGATGCTTTTCAGAGAGCTAGTATGAGCTTGATGGGCTGAGTGGCCCGCTTCCATACTGTCGTGGTTCTACGATTCTATGACTGCGTTCAAAACCGTCTGCTCCAGAAGTGTGTCATAATGCACCTGAGCCTGTTGGTCAAACATATCCCATTCCTCCATCAGTGGAGGTGAAGACCCCAGGTGGCACTGTGTCTGATATTTTGCTGGAATGCGAGATCCAAAGCAGCCGTGGCAGACACCTCTTCCTTCCTGCTCTCAAAGGTGCCTTCATCGCCCCAAAATCCATCACCACCAGCAACTCCCGAACCCCTCCCCCTCACCCTTCAAACTTCCAAATGGGGTCACAGTTTGGAAAGCACTGTTTCAGGTCAGGGCTAAATGCTGGCCAGAAGACATTGGAAAAGTTCCCACACTGGTCTTCGCACGAACATGGAGGGAAATCTCAACTTCTCCAGCAAAAAGCAAGGATGGTCTCAGCAAAAAGTTTCACCCCTAACACCATAGCGCTGCCTTGGCAGTAGCAGTTAGCTTGAGGCTCAAGCTGTGCGATCTGATGTAAACCCACAACCCAAACAGAACTACCGACTGAGTCACCATGGACACCACAGTGATTGACTGGGCAGACAACAGCCCCGATAGAACTGTTGTGTGAATCTTCCCCTTTCCCGGTATTGGGGCAAGCCCTTGGGCCTCTTTCCTGAGATCCTAAGAACCAGGAGCACGGACAGGCCATTCGGCCCTATGAACGAGTTCTGCTGTTCAAAGAGATCGTGGCTGTTGTTCTATTTCGACTTCGCCTTTCCACGCTCTCCTTGTATTCCTCATTCCCAAAAGCCTGTTGACCTCTCTGTCTTGGACACATTACTGAATGGGCTACAATACAGGCCAGAGAGGCAGGAGGAAGGCATCCAGCGCCTCTGACCAGCCTGTGAAGTGGGGCCTGAGCCTGTGATTGCCTGCCTGAGAGGGCGAGTGCTGCAGGTGAGCCACAGTTGGTTCCCGCTTGAGGGGCAAGAGGTGAAGATAAAGGTGAGGTCGCCGTTGTTCTCTTGGACCAAGGGCTGCTCCCTCATTACAGAGACAACTGATGGTGGTTTAACCTGAGGGTGGGGTTCAGAAGAGAGTCGTTCATGGTGACCTCAGCCTGTGCAGGAATTGAACCCATGCTGTTCGCATCACTGTGTATCACAAACCGAGCTAACTGGGCTGCTCAGTAGGCTGGGGTGCAAGGCAGAGTGATACCAACACTGGGGGATCAATCCTCACACCAGCTGAGGTGCCCATGAAGGATTCTTCTTCTCAAGCCCTTGCCTGGCAGCCTGCTCCCTAACATTGCACACGTTGGCAGATCTCCATGTGAAATGCAAATCCTGAATTTAAATTGCCAGCTATCATTACCATTTTCCCATTGTCACCATCAGTAAAATCAAACATATCAGAAATCAAGCAGGTCTGAGCCCCAAACCACACCTGTACATTATATAGAGGACAAATCTCAAGGATACAACTCATATCGCTTCAAGTGACATTGATAAATGTTTACCTCTGTCCTTCATAGTTTCAGGTGCCACTCCGTTCCCTTGTTGCTTTTTCTAACAAGTTGCTGTCTATTTTCCAGCAGTTTTTTTAAGTGAAGAGAGTGGCTAAGTGGTTAGCACTGCTGCCTCACAGCGCCAGAGACCCAGGATGTGAGTTTGCTCGCTGAGCTGGAAGGTTAGTTTTCAGACGTTTCGTCACCATTCTAGGTAACATCATCAGTGAGCCTCCGATGAAGCACTGGTGTTATGTCCCGCTTTCTATTTATCTCGTTAGGTTCACAGTTCTTGCAAGGTATTTTGTAAATGACGTTTGTTTTGCTTGTTGTCTGTATAGGGTCTTTTAAGTTCATTAGCTGCTGTTTTATTGTGTTGGTGGGTTTGTGGGCTACTCTAAACAGACAAATAGAAAGCGGGACATAACACCAGCGCTTCATCGGAGGCTCACTGATGATGTTACCTAGAATGGTGACGAAACGTCTGAAAACTAACCTTCCAGCTCAGCGAGCAAACTCACATCCAGAAACTCAACCTGAGCTACAAATCTTCTCAAAGCTCGCTAGCCAGAGACCCAGGTTCAATTCCACCCTCGGGCAACTGTCTGTGTGGAGTTTGCACATTCTCCCTGTGTCTGCGTGGGTTTCCTATGGGTGCTCCGCTTTCCTCCCACAGTCCAAAGATGTGCAGGTTAGGTGGATTGGCTATGCTCAATTGCCCAGTGTCCACAGATGTATAGATTAGGTGGGTCATTAGGGACCTGTCTGGGTGGGATGCTCTGAGGGTTGGTATGGACTTGTTGGGCCGAAGGGCCTGTTTCCACACTGTAGTGATTCTATGATCTATTGCAGGACATCCTGAGCAGAAATTAAAATTCAGTGGAGACAGCTTTGGCTGAGAGTTCTGCTGTGTGAGAACAAGGGCCACTAATAAGAACTGCTTAACTTCAGTTTGTCAGCTTGGCAGCTCTCTTTCTCCCATCAGCTATAAGTGTCAGAGAGAGACTGATTGGACTGGGTTGTGAATGATCCTGCGTAAAACTGCTGGCCACAATGAAGCATTATCAGGTAAAAGCATCATTATCTTGTAAATAAGAACTTAAAGATGTTCAAAAGAGTTCATTTCTTATTGAATGCCAAAAACAGTTCACAAAAGGTCAACTACAAGCACAGAAGTGTACCATTCAACCCTTCAAACCTGCTTCGCCTTTCAATATGATCATGAATGATCCTGTTTTCCAGTGCCATATTCTCGCTTTCTCCTCATATCCTTTAATTCCTTTCAAATTCAACAAAATTATCTATATCTTTCCATTCTATACATCTGACAAATTATGCGTCACAGTACAGAAGAGGCCATTCAGCCCAAAATTACTCCACTAGCTGCACCAGTTTCACTTTCCCACACTGTCTTCCTAGCAGCAACTGATGAGGAAAGACATGACGAAAACATAGTTTTCAGTGGAATGCCATACTTCAGGTGATTCCTAGTTGGCTGGTATCTGAGACCTTTACATCCTCAAATTATGCACTGCAATGAAGCATAGAATCCCTTCAGTGTGGAAGCAGGCCAATCGAGCAATAAGTCCTCACCAACCCTCTGAAGATCATCCCACACCTAAACCCTGTAACTCCCATGGCTAACCCACCTAACCTGCACACCCCTGTACACTATGGGTAATTTCCCATGGCCAATCCACCTAACCTACACACCTTTGGACTATGGGAGGAAACTGGAGCACCCTGAGAATGTACAAACTCCACACAGACAGTCACCCACATGTAGGATCAAACCCGGGTCCTTGTTGCTGTGAGGCAGCAGTGTTAACCACTGAGCCACCCTGCCATCCCAAATGCAGCAGTGATGGTATAGTGGGCACATCTCTTAAAGGTATATTGACATACTGTGTCCCTCAAAGTATAGCAACATATTGGCCATGAAACATAAACACAACAGAAAATCTCTTCAGAGATAATGGGAACTGCAGATGCTGGAGAATCCAAGATAATAAAATGTGAGGCTGGATGAACACAGCAGGCCCAGCAATTTCTCAGGAGCACAAAAGCTGACGTTTCGGGCCTAGACCCTTCTTTAGAGAGGGGGATGGGGAGAGGCAACTGGAATAAATAGGGAGAGAGGGGGAGGCGGACCGAAGATGGAGAGAAAAGAAGATAGGTGGAGAGAGTATAGGTGGGGAGGTAGGGAGGGGATAGGTCAGTCCAGGGAAGATGGACAGGTCAAGGAGGTGGGATGAGGTTAGTAGGTAGGAAATGGAGGTGCGGCTTGGGGTGGGAGGAAGGGATGGGTGAGAGGAAGAAGATGTTAGGGAGGCAGAGACAGGTTGGACTGGTTTTGGGATGCAGTGGGTGGAGGGGAAGAGCTGGGCTGGTTGTGTGGTGCAGTGGGGGGAGGGGACAAGCTGGGCTGGTTTTGGGATGCGGTGGGGGAAGGGGAGATTTTGAAGCTGGGGAAGTCCACATTGATACCATTGGGCTGCAGGGTTCCCAAGCGGAATATGAGTTGCTGTTCCTGCAACCTTCGGGTGGCATCATTGTGGCACTGCAGGAGGCCCATAATGGACATGTCGTCTGAGGAATGGGAGGGGGAGTTAAAATGGTTCGCGACTGGGAGGTGCAGTTGTTTATTGCGAACCGAGCGGAGGTATGCTGCAAAGCGGTCCCCAAGCCTCTGCTTGGTTTCCCCAATGTAGAGGAAGCTGCACCGGGTACAGTGGATGCAGTATACCACATTGGCAGATGTGCAGGTGAACCTCTGCTTAATGTGGAATGTCATCTTGGGGCCTGGGATAGTGGTGAGGGAGGAGGTGTGGGGGCAAGTGTAGCATTTCCTGCGGTTGCAGGGGAAGGTGCCGAGTGTGGTGGGGTTGAAGGGGAGTGTGGAGTGGGCAAGGGAGTCACGGAGAGAGTGGTCTCTCCGGAAAGCAGACAGGGGTGGGGATGGAAAAATATCTTGGGTGGTGGGGTCGGATTGTAGATGGCGGAAGTGCCGAAGGATGATGCATTGTATCCGGAGGTTGGTGGGGTGGTACGTGAGAATGAGGGGGATCCTCTTGGGGCGGTTGTGGCGGGGGCAGGGTGTGAGGGATGTGTTGCGTGAAATGCAGGAGACGCAGTCAAGGGCGTTCTTGATCACTGCGGGAGGAAAGTTGTGGTCCTTGAAGAACTTGGACATCTGGGATGTGCGGGAGTGGAAAGCCTCATCGTGGGAGCAGATGCGGCGGAGGCGGAAGAATTGGGAATAGGGGATGGAATTTTTGCAGGAGGGTGGGTGGGAGGAGGTGTATTGGAGGTAGCTGTGGGAGTCAGTGGGCTTGAAATGGACATCAGTTTCTAGCTGGTTGCCTGAGATGGAGACTGGGAGGTCCAGGAAGGTGAGGGATGTGTTGGAGATGGCCCAGGTGAATTGAGGTGGGGGTGGAAGATGTTGGGGTAGGAGACGGAAGTCTTCCAGAGAAACGAACAGAGATCAAAACACAACAAAGGAGGAACCTAGCTGCAATGAAGGGGTCATCTCTGTATGCAAGAAATTAATTAGACTAAGAAAAAAGAGAAAATGCAATCTGATTTCTCCAGCAGTGTTTTCATGGACTTTCTGGATTTGGGCAGACTCAGGGTGTGAACTTTCTGTGTACAAATTGGCTCTCACAATGCTTGTATTCCAATGTTGACTTCTCTTCAAAACACAAGACAGCTTGATTGGTTTCAAAGTGCTTTAGGACATCTTGACATTGTGAAAGTTGCTTGAAAAAAAAATGAAAGTTTATTTTGTTTTCTTTTGTTTACTTTTTGACATTCAGAAGCTGACAAAAGACAATGCCTTTATTCCACAATGCAAAGGAAAATTTATAATTGTGTATGTGTATGTATGTATAAAGGGAAAATGTGCCTCAAGAGAACAGTCAGTCCTTTCAGCACGACATTCAAAAGACATTCAGGCTGAAGAGAGAAGGAAACAGAGCATCGGAATAGAGAAAGTAAGGGTTATTTTTGCAGCTTTCCTTGATAGGATGTCAGTTAGGAAAGCCTCCAAAGTACCATTGTCAAAGAGCATTGATTCATGGGCCATTTACTTTAATATCTCAGGACAAAATCATATAGGTAAAACAAAAACAAGCCTTATCTTCCCATTTTATGCTGTTGTCTTTTATCTCTGCATTAAACCTATAGCAGAGTGTGAAAGCTCTGCAGATTGCCAGGAGATAACTGAGGTGAATATGATGAAGGGTCTAGGCCCAAAACATCAGCTTTTGTGCTCCTGAGATGCTGCTTGGCCTGCTGTGTTCATCCAGCTCCACATTTTGTTATCTCGTATTCTCCAGCATCTGCAGTTCCCTTTATCTCTGAATACGTCTGATTTTGTTCACGATAAAAAAATCATATTTAACTTGAAAGATACAAGATTATTTACCCCATAATGTGAATGTACAGGCCTAAGTGACATTAAGACACACACATTCACAGACTCACTCTCACACACTGACGGATATTCAAAGTTACATTCTCTCTCTTTCACACGTACATATACACTCAAATGCACACTCCCATACAAACACATTCACACTCTCATTCTCTCATGAACACACATCCAGCACGCGTGCACGTGCGCGCACACACACACACACACACACACACACACACACACACACACACACACACACACACACACACACACACACACACACCTGTGTTTGTCCTGCTGAGACTAACAGAGATCAGCAAATAACAGAGCAGAATGCATTAAGGGAGTGTATAAATACTGCTGGCATAGTTTTTCAATTTACATGGTAAACTTAACAGAGTCAACAATGAGATATAACCTTCTGTCTGTCTCTCCGGTGCAATTCCACAGAGTCTGACTGCATTAATATCCAGCCCCAACATCTCACAAATCAAGCGACAGAGAAAGCAAAGATTTTCTTTGAAGATGAGTTACTGCTGTTTCCAAACTTAAACCAATATGCATTGACAGTTGGCTTATAAATCTCATTAGTGGCTTGTTTATCCTCGAAAGGGTCTGACCTCTATCATTCACACATTGTCACCATCACCTTCATAGGGCTGATGGTTTCCTTCTCATTTCTCTCCAAGTTAAAAACCCATCTGATTTGTCATCTCCTTCTGCTTTCACTCCCAATTTCTCCTCAATTCTTGCCAGAACAAGGTTATTGAGTCAGAGAATCGCACAGTACAGAACAGCCCCTTCAGCCCATTGAGTCAGAGATGACTCGCAGTGGTTTAACTTGAGGGTCACGAATGAATGAATGAATGATTTGTCATTATGTGTATTTTACAGTGAAATACAATGGAATGCAGTGAAAAGCTTCCATTTATCATCAGAATCCAGTGCCACTTTGATAGTTTTAAGAATAAGTGAAATAGAAAAGGTACAGCTTAAGGGAAGTCCATCTCCATATGAGTTCTGAGCCAGATCACCAGACCTAACTAGTGTCAAAGTTACCAGTCCTCAGGCTTTGTTGAGGGGAGAGGTTGAGAGGTCACGATCTTCCTGGTAAAGCCAACGGGCGTGGGAACTGAAACCACGCCGTTGGCGTCAAGCTGCATTGCAAATCAGACAATCAGCCAACTGAGCTAACCAACACCGAAAAAAAACCACCTTCTTTTCAGCACACAAGGTGGCCATTCAACCCAACATGCCTCGGCTTCCAATGTTGGCCACGTTTTCTCAATCTCTCCATGGCAATCCTTTCGATTTCTGAATTCTACGCTTGGCCTAAGCCACTCATTGGTCTTCCTGTCCATCCAGCCGATTGTCAGCTTCTTCCACCATACCAGCATTTCAGAAATGGTTGTCCTGTATCATTCCTTTTCTTCGAAGTCCAACTCCTGCATCCAGAGAGAGCAACACTGGCTACAACAGACGCTTTTTCAGCTCCTTGTGGGTACTTTTGAATTCGCTGGCACTTTTCATGCCAATGGTTACCCTTCTTGCCAAGCTAGTCTCTCCTGAATTTTATTTTTAGATGTTACTTTGGCGTTTATCATTGAACCAAGGTGCGTGAACCATCCAGTGCCTCCATCTCTGCGTTTCACAGCTCAAGGCTGGAATTTTCAGGTGAATTGGAAAAAAGCTTTGTAATCAAAAGCTAAGAAGACCTGTCTATGACCCCAGTGCATGTAAGAGAAGGATCCCAACCTGCTTTCACGGCAGAGGGAAGCCGTATGGGAAAGGGCCATCTTACACATTGAGTCTGTACTGGCTTTTTGAGAGATCTATCCAATTAATCTCACTCCCTGCCCTTTCCCTGCAACCATTTAAAAATCTTGCCCCTTAAGATTTAACTTTGCCACTCTCACAGCGCCTCTAATTTTAGGCACCATTTCTCACTGAGGAAACTCATTGAATGGTATCTCATCCAGGTGGTCCTGCGACCTGCTATTCAGGCATCGCAAACTTGTTTCCACTCAATATCCACATTATTCCCATAGGACCCTGACAGTGTGAATGTAGGCCATTCAGCCCACTGAGTCCTTCTAACGAGTATCTGACTCAGATCCATCCTGTCTCTATTAACCCACATTCCCCACAGCTAATCCACCTAGCCTGCGCACTATGGGCGATTTAGCATGGCCAATCCACCTAACCTGTACATCTATGGACTGTGGGAGGACACCGGAGCACGCGAAGGAAACCCACGCAAACACACGGAAAATGTGCAAAATCTACACAGATGGTTGCCTAAGGCTGGGATTGAACCTCAGTCCCTGGCAGTATTACTAACCACTGGGCCACCGTGCCACCTCAACATTCTGATTCCAGCTAATATTGATGCTGAATCTTGGTGTAAAACCTGGCCTGTTTGCTCCGATCTTTGATTTGCACAACCATGAACAAACTCGCAAAGGCTGTTGGTGTGCTTCCAATATAAATAATAACACATTTATTAAAAGAGAAATGGAAATAGAACATAAACTATGTGGCTGAGACAAAAAGTTGGAAAGGTTTCATCACAAACCACAGGGAAGGATTCAAACTTACACTATTCCTTTTATCTCCAGTGAGGTCATGAGAAATGCCAAAATTTCAGCAAAGAACCACCATGATGTCCACACTACAGCTTCTCACTCAGGCCTGTAGAGCTGCAACTGGTTTCATTTTGTACAATTTCCATGCTCTCACTAGATGCTATTTTCCTCCAGTTAGAATCCCTCTCTAAGATCCGTAAAACGAAATTTCAAACTAAACTCATTCTGACTTTAACTTCAAAGCAATCACATGAGTTCCAGAGACTCAGTCTCCAGGAGTTTTCCTGCCAGATTTCTAACTGTAGGCCTTCACCTTTCGCCTCCACTCTCTTGCACATTCACGCACAGACTGACTGACTTTCTCGGATGTTTTGTTCCTCTGTGTTGCTGAACCCCCAAGTTGGATCAGAGTTTATTTTCAATATGTTTTTAAATGCAGTGAGCTGTTCACCTCAAGTGTTTAAAACTTCATTAAAATGCACACAAACCATTCAGACTGCCAAGTCCCTGTCACAGAGCTCACAAATGACACTGTCGAAGTGGGTAACTATGTCTTCCCATTCTTAACACACAGAAATGTAGAGATATAAATTGAGCTTAGTTACATATTGCTCTTACAACACACTGACACACATGAACCCATATGTGTATACACTTCCTAGCACAGACCACTGTGCTGACGCCTCAGCTATTTATAATCCGTCTGAATGACTTACACAAAGAGACAGAATAAGGTATGTCAGCATTTTTGCTGATGATACAATTCAAGGCAGGAATGAAAATGATCTGGATGTGAGAACGGGAGGTAATGGTTAGTAACAAAAACAGAAGTTGCTGGAAAAGCTCAGCAGGTCTGTCAGCATCTTTGAAGAAATAAAAATCAGAGTTAATGTTTCGGGTCCGGTGACCACTTCGAGGAATATGGGCCAAATGCAGGTGAATGAGGTAGATTAAATTAAGATATCTGGTCAGCATGGACAAGTTGGACTGAAGGGTCTGTTTCTCTACTGTACAACTCTGTGACTCTTGCAAGCTGTGATGAAGACACAGAAGAGTTGCAAAAAGATATAGATATAGAAATGGAAAACAAGGTGGTGGACACAGTACGATGTTGGGAAATGTGAAATAAGTCACATTGGTAATAAGATGGCAAAAGTAGAATATTTTTTAAAATGTGTCACGCTTGTAATGTTGTATCAGTGAAAATGGGAACTGCAGATGCTGTAGAATCCAAGATAGCAAAGTGTGGAGCTGGATGAACACAGCAGGCCAAGCAGCATCTCAGGAGCACAAAAGCTGACGTTTCGGGCCTAGACCCTTCATCAGACAGGGGGATGGGGAGAGGGTTCTGGGATAAATAGGGAGAGTGGGGGAAGGTGGACCGAAGATGGAGAGAAAAGAAGATAGGTAGAGAGGAGAGTATAGGTGGGGAGGTAGGGAGGGGATAGGTCAGTCCAGGGAAGACGGACAGGTCAAGGAGGCGGGATGAGGTGGTAGATAGGAAATGGAGATGCGGCTTGTCGACCCCTCCCCCCGCTGCATCCCAAAACCAGCCCAGCCTGTCTCCGCTTCCCTAACCTGTTCTTCCTCTCACCCATCCCTTCCTCCCACCTCAATCTACACCTCCATTTCCTACCTACCACCTCATCCCACCTCCTTGACCTGTCCGTCTTCCCTGGATTGACCTATCCCCTCCCTACCTCCCCACCTATACTCTCCTCTCCACCTATCTTCTTTTCTCTCCATCTTCGGTCCGCCTCCCCCTCTCTCCCTATTTATTGGAGAACCCTCACCCCATCCCCCTCTCTGATGAAGGGTCTAGGCCCGAAACGTCAGCATTAGCGCTTGTAATGTTGATCTTCAGCAGCATATGGGTGCACACAAATAAGGAAACAGAGAGCTAGTATGCATGTACAGCAAAAAATCAGAAAAAAACACAAAAGCCAACTTGACCTTTAATCCAAGGAAATTAGTGCACAAAAATAAATTCGTCTTCCTACTGCAGAGTTTCATCCACAGCCATTGGGCTGTAGAAACAAAAGTTTGAAAATGCAAACCAATGTTATTAAAACGTGTAAGATCTTAAAGGAATTTGACAATATGAATGCGAAAACAATAAGGGGAAGAATAGAATTGGGGCCCAGTTTTAACATAAGGTATTATTTGAGTCCCCGCTGCTAGTATCATGTTAGATTTGCCACCTGAACCAATGTTTGCACTGGGTAAGGGTTGGTTGAGGTAATTTGCTGGTACAATCCACCTTTGGCTTTGTCTTTCTTTGGGCCTCGCTCCTAATTTGTGGTGCAGGATATACAAGAGAGACACTGTTCTTAGATAACCAGAATGTTTATTGCTTGATAACAATAAGTCCAACTCCATTTGGTCAGGCATACGGTCAAGTTCCTAGGAGTAAATATCACCAAAAATCTGTCCTGGTCCATTTGTGTTGACTAAAGTCAAGAAACCACAGCACCTTCCCAGAAGGCTAAAGAAATTCTGCATGTCTGCAATGACTCTTACCAACTTCTATAGTTGCGCAACAGAAAGCATCCCATCCAGATGCATCACAGCTTGGTACGGCAACTGCCCTATCCAAGACCAGAAGAAAATGCAGAGAGTTGTGAACGTAGTTCAGTCCTTCACACAAACCTGCCTTCAATCCTTCGGCTCCATCTATACTTCCTGATCCCTTGGAAAAGCAACCAACACAATCAAAGCCCCCTCCCACCCCAGTTATACTTTCTTCCACCCTCTTCCATTGGGCTGTAGAAACAAAAGTTTGAAAACGCGTACCAACAGATTCAAGAACAGCTTCTTCCCGGCTGTTATCAGACTTATGAACACTCCTCTCATATATTAGAGTTTATCTTTGTTGAGGTGGGTTGGCTCACCGAGCTGGTTTCTTATTTTGCAGACGTCAGCGAAACAAGATACCAGCTCGGTGAGCTAACCCACCTCAACGCCCACAACCCGAGCTACATATCTACTCCAAAACCTTACAAAGTTGATCTTTCGCTATAGCTTCTCTGTAGCTGTTACACTATATTCTGCTTTCTGTTCTATTAACCTGAAGCACTTATGTAAGATATGATTTGTCTGGATAGCACACACTACAATACTTTTCACTGTATGTCAGTACGATTGACAAATCAAATCAATAAATCAAATCAAATCTAATGACTAGGACTTTAAATTGAGGGGTAAAAGATATAGGACAGATGTCAGAGGTAGTTTCTTTACTCAGAGAGTAGTAAGGGAATGGAATGCTTTGCCTGTAACGGTAGTAGATTTGCCAACTTTAGGTACATTTAAGTCATCATTGGACAAGCATATGGACGTACACGGAATAGTGTAGGTTAGAAGGGCTTGAGATCGGTATGACAGGTCGGCACAACATCGAGGGTCGAAGGGCCTGTACTGTGCTGTAATGTTCTATGTTCTATGACCCTGGGGAGCTGGTGCAGATGTATCCTCTTCCTCTGCAAGCAAGAGTTAAACACTATCTCTCCCCATAATATGTGTGAGACATCAACAGAATGAGTTGAGCCAATGTAATATGAACTTTAACCCTTTCAGAGTGAAAGCCTTTGTCGACAGAGGTCTCCCACTTGAGAGGGAGATCGGATTTGTTGGTCTCTGAAAGAGTGGTGAATTTTTGGAACTCTCTTCCACAAAGAGTCATGAAGGTAGGGCCATTGAATCATTGAGGTAGATAGATCCTTGCTTAACAAGGGGTCAAAGGTTATCGGGGGTCAGTTGGAAAGTGACGTTGTGGCCACAGTCAGGTCAGTGATGATCGCATTAAATGAGGGTGCAGTCTTGAGGTGGTGAGTGGTCTGCTCCACTTTTAGCTCATACCTCAATGTGCGTGGGGCTGCTTCTGAGATTCCAGGAAGGTGTGCCTTTCTCATCGACAATTAGTGCCTAACGGAGGGAGCCAACATCGGAAAAAGGGTGAGAAGCGTCACCAACTGAATGTCAATCTTTCCTACAGACTCCTACACACCCTCCCCCACCATCACTCACCTCTGACATGGGAACCTTATGAGGATCCCAAACCTCAGGATCGGGGCACCATACTGGCATCTGCCAGCAGCTCCCTGGCAATGCTACCATCAGTTGGCTGGATGGTTGGCACACAAAGCAGAGTGATGCTAACAGCATGGGTTTAATTCCCACATGGGCTGAGGAAAGCATGGGCCTTCTCAATCTCTCCTGGAATCATGGAATCCCTCCAGCACAGATAGAGAGGGGCATTCAGCCTACTGGGTCTGCATCAACCCTCCAAAGAGCAATCCCATCCACCCCATTCTCATAACCCCATATTTCCCATGACTAATCCACTTAGCCTGCACATCCTTGGAGACTACGGGCAATTTAGTATGGCCAATCCAACTAACCTGCACATCTTTGGACTGTGGGAACATGTGAAGGGAACCCACGCAGACATGGGGAGAACATGCAAACTCCACACAGACAGTTTCAAACAGAATCAGCAGCCCTTGTGAGACAAGGCTTGTCTCTCTGGGTAAGACCCACAGCTGTTCAGTGAGGTGCCTGACTGGCCTCCAGCCAGTGGGTGAGACACTCCCATCCCCTCACATCGCTTTCATTAAATACATTCCAAAATATCCATTAAGCAGTATACCAGCCTCCCACATCCCTCCACAGGTCACCCTATTATCTCTAATAATCCTCACACTTTTGCCAGTCATCCTCTTCACAAAAAATAAAGTTTTCTTCCTTTTAACATGCCAATGTATGCTCTCTCTTTGCTCTCCTGTTCAATGAAATCCTTTCATTTTGCTCCAGGTTTGCTGCAGTATTGAGCCCTTACTATCTATCATAAATTTCCCTTTTCTTCTCATTATCTTCTCCTTTAATTCCTTTGATCTGTGGGCCCTGGATTTATTAGCCTGGCTGTTTTCTCTGAGGGAATGTGCGTGCTCTGAACACTCACTGTCTCTTCTTTGAATTCCTCCCACCAATCTGGCACGCATTACCCTTCAGGTAACCCAGAACATGTGAGCCAAACCACAGCTCGGCTTCGTCACTTTTAGCTTTTCCTCAACTGAGAAATTTTTTTCCTCTCGTATTCCTTGTATCATTTCACTGTTTTTTTTGGCAGGAGATTCTGGAGGTGTTTGGAAATGAGATTAGTTGGTTGTTAGCAGGTCTATTTGAGTGTTTATTCAGCTATAACAGTTTGTAACTTTTGGCAAAAAAAAATTGCCCTGCTATGGCTTGGCCAATTCCAACAAGTAACAGTATCATACAGGCGCAGCTCAGTTCCTGCCTCTGGGGAAGCACCATAGCAGCCGCTGCTCTGTCAATCCAACCTCAAATTAAGGCCAGATCAAATGTAGCCTTTCCTGCTCCTTGAAAAATATCCAGATTTTCCATCTTGTAAAACTGGCAATTATGCAAACAAAAATTGTTTGACATCTTCATAACCTGTCGACGCGCCAAGCTTTCACCAGCCACCAGCTCCCCAAACATAGATCCTCGAGCATATTCTATTTTTGCTGGAGCATAGGAGGCTGAGGGGTGACCCTAAAAAGGTTTATAATCATGAGGGGCACAGATAAGGTGAATGTCTTTTACTTAGGGTGATAGACTTCAAAACTAGGAGGGACAGGTTTGAGGCGAGAGGAGGAAGATTGAAAATGAACCGGAGGGGCAGCTTTTTCACTCAGAGGGTAGTTCGTGTGTGGAATGAACTGCCAGTGGAAGTGATGGATGCAGGTATGATTACGACATTTAAAGGGCATTTGGACAAGTACAAGAATAGGAAAGGTTTAGAGGGATGTGGGCGAAATGCACGCAAATGTGAATAGTTCAGTTTGGGAGAATTAGTTGGCATGGATGAGTTGGACTGAAGGGTGTGGTTCCACGCTGGATGGCTCTATTTTCACTCAAAACAGAGAAAGCTGGTCGTTAATGACCTTGCCGCTGTTTGTGGGATCTTGCTATGTGGCTGTTCACCAGCCATGTCACATGTGGTTGTCTGCAGAGCATTTGCGACCCCATTTTGAAGGAGTGAGGGGTGCTATGTAAACGCAAGTTCCTTTCCTTCATTTTGCTCTCCTGCTTTGCTGAGTTTCAAGTGAGAAAACAGCTGAGTGCGGGAAGCGACCTGCGCCTGGGGTCAGGAGAGAACAATCGAGCTGGGCTGATCATGCTTGTGAATCAGGGACTGCCCACTTCCCCTGACATTGGAGCTCGTTCTCACAATATAGGGCTCTGGGCTGCTTCAGGCAAACGCTTCGTGTTTGGGTATTGAAGAGGAAAATCTATTCCTTGTTTCCACAGGCAATGTTTCCCAGGAGCTATCTTACATTTGTCACTGCCAACTTGACGTATTAAATATTGGATTAGAATTGGGCCTGAATGTGTCGCCAGTGTGAGAGCACAATCTCCCAGCACAAGCCACTAGATGGCAGTCTGGCACAACCAGTGACACTGACGTTCCCGCTCCTTTGATGCTGTCTGGCCCTTGTGACTTTGTCCAGCTCCATGTTAACTGACTCTGGGCAAATTCTTTCCCAGTTCCCCAAGCCTGGGGCATTTAAGACCAATTTTCACCCTCACCATGAACATTCATTCCCTCCTTCACCGATGCACAGTGACCACAGCATATGCCATTGACTCTGCAAAACCTCTTTGCAAGCCCACATTATCTACCATCTAGAAGGGCAAGGACAGAGAGACACGGCGCGACCAGAAGTGCCCCTCCAAGCCGCTCACCATCCTGACTTGGAAATATATCGCCGTTCCTTCATGGTCGCTGGGCCAAAATCCTGGAACTCCCTCCCTAAGGACACTATGGACCTGCGGCACATGGACTGAAACAGTTCAAGAAGGCAGCTCACCACCACCTTTTCCAGGGCAGCCAGGGAATAAATGCTGGCTCAGCCAGCAATGCCCATATCCCATGAGTGAGGAAATGTGACGAGTGATTAGGATTTGGAAGGCAGTGCTCGACAGGCTGGCGGTACAAATTTAACAAACATAATTAGCTCTGGAAAGGAAATTGGTAAATACTTGAAGGCGAAAAGAAAACACAGCTATGAAGAAAAGCAGGGAAGTGGGACTAATTAGTTTGCACTTTGAAAAACACAGCACAGACTCGACTAAAGGATATAAGGGTTGAAAGGATTCCTGTGTGCTGTACTATTCTATGAAGTTAATAGGATATACTTTTCTGATAAATTAATTGTGCATTTCACTCCACCTCAGTAAATATTTCATCTTCCACTTCCAAATGACAAGAGTGTTGCAGCAGTCAGACAACGGCTTTTATGATTCTCCTTTTGCACTTAACTTTCCAAAGAAACACTCACAAGAGCGAAGTTTGTTTGCTTTGCGGTGAGGGCTGAGAGGGACTCAACAATAATTTGGTTGTGCAGTATGGTCATCTATAGCGAGTGCAGAGTTTTGTTCCAAAATGAGCAAACGTAAAGGGACGAAACTGTGTGGTTCATTGTATTACATTTTAAATACTCAGCAAACATACTGTTCATTGTTCTGTGCTTCATTTTGTAAGTCTGATAACTGATCTGTACTCAGAGGGCTTGAATGGTTATGTCTGGGCGCTGGTCCAGAGCAAAGTAAACAGTCAGAAGTCACACGATTCCAGGTTATAGTCCAACAAGTTTATTAAAAATCACAAGCTTTTGAAGCACTGCTCCTTCGTCAGGTAACTGAAGGACTATGTTTGCCTTTATTGGTCAGTGCATGGAGTAGAGGAGTTGTGAGTCATGTCGCAGCTGTACAGATATTGGTCAGTTCACTTTTGGAGTACTGCGCTCAATTCTGGTCAAACAATGTTGTGAAACTTGAAAGGGTTCAGAAAAGATTTACAAGGATGTTGCAGGGTTGCATTTTTGACCTACAGGGAGAGGTTGAATAAGCTCGGGCTATGCTCCCTGGAGTGTCACAGGTTGTGGGGTGACCGTAAAGAAGTGTATAAAATCACGAGCGGCATGGATAGACTGAATAACCAAGGTCTTTTCCCCAGGGCAGGCGTGTCCATTACTAGGAGGCATAGGTTAAAGGTGAGATGGAAAGATTTAAAAGGAGCCTGAGGGGCAATTTTTTTCACCCAGAGGGTGGTGCATTTATGGAATGAGCTGTCAGAGGAAGTGTTGGAGGCTAGTACAACCACAGCATTTTAAAGGCATCTGGGTAGGTACATGAATAGGAAGGGTTTAGAGGGATATGGGCCAAATGCTGGCCAATGGGACTAGATTATTTTAGGATAGCTGGTCGGCATGGACAAGTTGGACCAAAGAGTCCATAGAACATAGAACAGTACAGCACAGTATGGGCCCTTCGGCCCACAATGTTGTGCCAATTTATTATCCTACTAAGATCAATATACCCTGCATACCCTACATTTTACTATCCTCCATGTGCATATCCAAAAGTCGCTTAAAAAGGCTCTAAAGTATCTGACTCCACTACCACTGCCGGCAGTACATTCCACACACCCACCACTCTCTGTGAAGAACCTACCTCTGACATCTCCCCTATACCTTCCTCCAAACACCTTAAAATTATGCTCCCTCATAATAGCCACTTCTGTCCTGGGAAAAAGTCTGTGACTATCCTCTCTATCTCTGCCTCTCATCATCTTGTACACTTCTATCAAGTCACCTCTCATCCTTCTTCACTCCAATGTCAAAAAGCTCTAGCTCCCTCAACCTTTCCTCATGAGACCTGCCTCTCCAGACCAGGCAGCATCCTGGTAAATCTCCTCTGCAACCTCTCTAAAGCTTCCACATCCTTCCTATAATGAGGTGACCAGAACCAAACACAATATTCCAAGTGTGATCTCACCAGAGTTTTAGAGAGTTGCAGCATAACCTCACAGCTCTTAAACTCAATTTTCCTGCCAATGAAAGCCAATTTCTGTTTCCAATCTGTATCACTCTATGACGCTATAGCCTGGTGTTGTGTGACTTTGGATGTTGTATACAGTCCAACACTGGCATCTCCACATCAAAATAAACAGACACACAGAAACTGCAGGAAGTTGAGAGTTGAAGCCTGACACAGGACATTTACTGCACACTTAGAAACTAATCTTACCTCGGCATTGCCCTGAGATACAAAGTATACAACAAGTAAGATAACTGAAGTTTTCAAATTTCATTTTGAGTGTAGATTCTCCCCATAGAGACAGAGCATTGGAGAGACAGAAGGGGTCAAATTGGAAGCTCAAATCAGGAACGGTTAAGAATAGTGAGGCAAAAGGAGATAACACCTATTTTGCTCGATTCATGGTTAGCAATTGCAACCTAGGGATTAAAGAACAAAGAACAGCAATTCTAAACCTGAGAGAGAGGTCCAGCAGAAATAGAAAAACAGCAGTGGGCTACAGCAAACAACTTTGACAGAGCAACACACAGCAGATGTGGCAATTTGGGAGGGCAACAGAAACAGAAGTGATAGAGTCAGGAAGCAAAGTGGATAGCAGGGGAGAACAGCAGAAAAAACACTGGGCTTACAGGTGCAGTGAGAGTCAGCGAGGAAAATAATTTTGGGAAACAGTCAGACTCACAGTTGCTGACAAATGAAACATCCTTTTTCATCCCTTAATGACACTGTCATTCATGCTCTGTTCATTTGTTGTTGAGATGCTGGCTAGCACAGAATACATCATATTTCACAGTAATACTGGAAAGCGAGGGAGTGAGTGAGAGACAGAAAGAAATGTGTGTGTGTCTCTGCCTGTGTGTGTGTGTGTGTGTGTGTGTGTGTGTGTGTGTGTGTGTGTGTGTGTGTGTGTGTGTGCGCGTGCGTGTGTGTGTGTGTGTGTGTATAAGAGGCAGCAATAGCTATGTGGTTGGGAGGTCAGAGTGCTTGGTCACAGGCAATGATTGCAGTGAACAGCAGGGAATAAAATCAACTATCGAGAGATTGACATTCTCGCCCAATGTACACATTGCTCCATACCACTGGGTTCACCCTCTGGTGGAAAGATTGGATCAGCAGACCGTTTCTCTGCACTGCAGATCAACCCATATTGCCTCCGAATAGCCAGGAATGGAACTTTATCTTTATCTGCATCAAGATTGTCTGCAAGACTCAATGCTGCAGGCTCTGCATCACTCAGGTGTACCTTATGGAGGTAGCTATGGCTTGGTGTTGCACTTCTATCAGAAGATAAGACTCAGTCAGCAGGTTGCGTGTTCAAGAGCCAGTCCAGAGACTTGGCTGTTTCACCGAACCAATATTCCCTGTGCCTGTGCTGAGGGAATCCTACACTTTAGTTGCCCTCTTTCAGATGCGATGTCAAATCAAAGTGTTGCAAACAATGGGACTATTCTAAACAAGGGCAGAGGTGACCTTAGTCCTCAGATCGCTTTCTAACTCCTCCTTGCTGAAGAATCCTGAGTGTACTAATCTGCACTAACTGGTTAAAGATAACCAGTCAAATTCACAATGTGGTTCATATACACTTGCAGAAGGACCATACAGCCTCCACAAATAAAAGGAATATGTTCACACATTGCATCCCTCTTGAACTGGCCAGGCAGTATGGCGAGCCCATAGCTCCTCCCGTTTCTGTCTCCATGGCAATGCTGGGCAATCAGAGTTGACTTGCTAATGAATCCTTTTCTCCAGTAGTTTCAATTGGTTTGATCACTTGAAACTTGGCATTCTTGCGGCTGTCCTGATCAGTGCAACATGAAAATCTTCAGCGAACATGTCAATCTTTTCAGGTCAGCTATGAGTTGGCAGTATCGGAATCAGAATGGGCTATTCCTCCCCACCTGTCCCAACACTCAAAAATGTTACACCAGGCTCCCCCTACTGGCCATCTCCCCTGCTCTGAAGGTTTCACCAGCACCGCTAGTGGCAAAGTGTCACCTTTTTGTACCATTCAGTGTTGGTCGCCCTGATATCTGATATCCATCCCACCATTGGCAGGTTGTCTAGACATGGAGTACATAGAACATACAACATAGAACAGTACAGCGCAGAACAGGCCCTTCGGCTCTCAATGTTACCCTGGCCTGTGAACTAATCTAAGCTCCTCCCCCTACACTATCCCATCATCTTCCATATGCTTATCCAAGGACTGTTTAAATGCCCCTAATGTGGCTGAGTTAACTACATTGACAGGCAGGGCGTTCCATGCCCTTACCACTCTCTGAGTAAAGAACCTGCCTCTGACATCTGTCTTAAATCTATCACCCCTCAATTTGTAGCTATGCCCCCTTGTACAAGCTGAAGTCATCATCCTTGGAAAAAGACTCTCACTGTCCACCCTATCTAATCCTCTGATCATCTTGTATGTCTCTATTAAATCCCCTCTTAGACTCCTTCTCTCCAATGAGAACAGATCCAAGTCCCTCAGCCTTTCTTCATTGGGCCTGCGCTCCAGACCAGGCAACATCCTGGTAAATATACTCTGCACCTTTTCCAATGCTTCCACATCCTTCCTGTAATGGAGCGACCAGAACAGCATGCAATATTCCCAGTGAGGCCGTACTAGCATTTTGTACAGTTGCAGCATGACATCACGGCTCTGGAACTCAATCCCTCAACCAATAAAACCTAACACACCGTAAGCCTTTTTAACAGCACTATCAACCTGGGTGGCAACTTTCAGGGATCTATGTACATGGACACCAAGATCCCTCTGCACATCCATGGTCAGTTCAGTTGGCTGGAAGGTTGTTTTGCATTGCAGCGTGAAGCTAATACTGTGGGTTCAATCCCCACAGCAGCTGAGGTTACTGTGAAGGACTCGCCTTCTCAACATCTTTCTCGCCTGAGGCATGGTGTTCCTTCGGTTAAACCACCACCGGTTGTCTTTATATTGAGAGAGCAGCCCTATGGTCTGTTGGGCTGTGGCCACCTTACTTTTTTGCTTTATCCAGACATTATTCACATTGATGCTTGTGGGAGCTAGCTGTGCACCAACTGACTATTGCATTTTCATTCTGTGCAGCAGTAACAAAATGGCAAAACTATTCCCGTGGCTGGAAAATACATTGATCCTTCATGTATTTGACACCTGCCTGGCACACCAATCACTCCTTTATGTGTTGACTGTGATTGTGTGTGACTGAATGGAAAGCTATCTGCAAATTCTGGGAGACCTTTCTCTTTATTGCTTTTTTTCTAATAATCCAGCAGTTGCAAGCTTTTGGATGATATCTTCCTGAAGGGTAGTTATAGCATGCATTAACCTTGTGAAATCTCAGCTGGTCAGCTGAGGGAGGGGACAAGGAGGGATACACACACAGCATCAACAGATGTCAAGAGAGCATCATCAAGTAGTAACACCAAGGAGCTATATCCAGGCTGAACTAAGGTCAGGAAGAAGGCAAAGCCAATTCGTTTCCACCATTAAGTACCTGAATGTGGAAACAATTTTCAGGGAAATAGGAAAAAAAGAGCAGGATGGGTGTGGTCACAGCCAGCACAATAGGCTTAAAGGTTAATGTCTGTGATTCTATCTGGAGCAATCCTGAGACATCCTCAGGGTTTTCTCACTGTCATCATGTGCAGAGACAATTTCTTTTTAATTCATGCAGGGGATGAAAGAATTTGCTGGCTGGACCATCACTTATTGATTGTCATCAATTATGCAAAGGGCAGTTAAGAGTGTTGTTGTGGGTCTGGAGTCACATGTGGGGCTAGATGGCAGTTTATTCCCCAAAGGCCATGTGTGAACCAGATAGGTTTTTCCAACAATGAGCAAATTTTAAATTTAATGTTGATCTCGCTCTTCTCTGCAGCTGTAACATTGTATCTTCACTCTATTCTCTTACCCTAACACACTTTGTATGGTGTGATCTGCCTGTACTGCATAGAAAACAGAATATTCACTGTACCGAGGTAAAAGTGACAATAAT